>NC_056733.1:1751500011-1751502511 GCF_019279795.1 Protopterus annectens
ACTTTAAAATGCAGTGTTTAAAGGTTTCTCTTGTTTGTGTTCTAAAACTGACTCAAATGAGAATACAAACATTTATCTTTTTTTACAAAGCATTGCAACATACTAGCAATAGGCTTCTCCTACCAGGAATTGTGCTGGTTTTCTATCTAGAAAATTATGAGAAGCAAATAACACTTTTGTGAAGACAAAGTTATGCTGAAAAAATAGCAGTAGGTTTAACTGTTGACTACTAAAGAAAAGATTCTCATGTTAAGTGGGTATTGATGCTACAGCTTTCACCTTTATTTCTAAAGCCAGACAGCAAAATCTTGAGTGCTTGCCTATAGGAAATAGCATTTTCTAGTTTTATTCTTTGACTGTTTTTCAAGTTCTACATCCTTCAATTATGTGGCATGCTGTGTGCATTATACTCGACACAGATTGCACAAAATTCGAAACTGAATGAGATACCCACAGAGGAAAGCTTCTAATATGAAATAATATAAATGATCTTATGTTACCAGTTTTAAAAGACCTCCAAAGACAACAAATCTACCTGCAAATCTTCTTTAATAAAAATGAGAAAAGTCTGTAAAAAGTACAGCACATGTGAAACCTAACCAAGCAACTCCCATATAATCCTACTCAAGTAGTTTCTGCCTGAATTTTTGTGACCACAATTCTGTGTGTATTCATAGATTCACAGGTATTTACTTGACAAATGATTATCACAGACTTTATAAGCCTAGCCATGTGATCCAACCCAACTGTGTCCCTATTTATCATGGGCATTTATTGGTGGCAGGGATATGTTAGCAAGTTTCTATAGGTCATATGGGGGGAGTATATGTTTGTTTGGGCATTACTGCCTGCCTCTGTCTGGTACCAGACCCAGGTGAATTTCTGATTTTCCATCCATTGCTGAAGGTTACTCTTAAATAGGGTTAGAGATGAACTCTGCTTCACAAGGATGGGGAGCCTGTTCCAGGGCAAAGTGATTCTCTGAAACTCTCTGAGACACATGTCTGTCTCACCAACATGTCTTATTCATGTGACAAGCAAATTTCAATCTTTGGATCTTGTGGTTCTGATGCTGTTTGTTTTCTCAAAGTACAAAAGTTCCATCAGAGATGCTGGATCACAGCATTACTTCTATGTCAGGCACAGACTTTTTCTCAGTAATCTGTTGGAGACAGAGGATAGAGATATGGCTTGAAGGCAGTCGGTATCAGACAATGTGTTTATACTCTGGATTCTCCCAGTAATGAACCTTTGTGGCTGTTCCTAATGGTTGCATATGGCTGGTCAGATACATGCCAAAAGGGGCATTATACTCAATGATGTATTTGATAAGGGCAGAATAAAGTGTCACTATGACTTCCTTGGATCCTATACCCTTATTTATAAGTTGCTGCCATAGAATGATTTTCTTACTACCTTGGCCACATCTTGAACAAGGGCCAGATTACTGTGGACACATGTTCCCAAGTCCCTGACTACCATGTCAACTCTTAGGGGTGTGTTATTAATGGAATAATTAGCCTGGGAGGTAGTCTTTCCAAAAGGTACTATAAAACATTTCTTGTGAACACTAGATTTGAACCTTTGGCAATCTCTCAATCATTTTAAATCATTATCAGGTACAGGTGTACACCTCAGTTTAGCTAAATTGTCTCAGATTGGAAAAGGCAGCAGTAACTTCAAGATGTAGTTATTACTTTCCAAACGCTGCATACATTTCCCTATTTAAGAGTAAAAGTGTGCCTGTGTAAACATCAGTAAAATCCAAAGTGAATAACTACTGTGGTACTCATACATTTCCCTATTTAAGAGTAAAAGCATACATGTGTAAACATCAGTAAAATGCAAAGTGAGTAACTACTGTGGTACTCATACAATTCCCTATTTAAGAGTAAAAGTGTACTTATGTAAACATCAGTAAAATACAAAGTGTGTAACTACTGTGATACTCATACATTTCCCTATTTAAGAGCAAAAGTGTACCTGTGTAAACATCAGTAAAATACAAAACGAGTAACGACTCTGCTACTCATACATTTCCCTATTTAAGAGTAAAAGCATACCTGTGTAAACATCAGTAAAATACAAAGTGACTAACTACTGTGGTACTCATACATTTCCCTATTTAAGAGTAAAAGCGTACCTGTGTAAACATCAGTAAAATACAAAGCGAGTAAATACTGTGGTATTTAGAAGATATGCTTGATTAAAATCCAAGTGGGCAACATATCTCCTAACTTTGATGTCTAATGCCACATGCCTTGTAGGGCATAATATTATCTTTCTCAAAGTTTATGTAATTTAAAAAAAAAAAAAAACATTCTTACCTACATATAAAGGTAACTAGTCAACAACTTTACAATAAATGGATAGGTAATTATTAAGATGAAAGAGCAGGATACGATGGGAAACACTAAAATGTCTGTATCGGGAATATCATGACTAGTTCTGATGTCACATTGAGAGGTAAATAGATGGTCACCTTACGACTCTTACCAAG
>NC_056733.1:1751507511-1751540011 GCF_019279795.1 Protopterus annectens
AGTAGGGGAAAAGCATCATCCATCAGGACAGATCGTTATCATGCTGGTACTTGTGTTAATAGCATTTCTTTGTTGACTCATCTTTCCTTTGCTGTCTGAGAGAACACAGACAACAAAGACTTGTATCCAGGTTCAAGCCAGGGAACAGGATATGAATGAAAACTTAACAAGAATACCCCAGCATTGTTGAAAATGTGGCAGTGCAGGATCATTGTATTTCCTAGCTCAGTTTGTAAAATGAAGTGTGCACGCACAAAAACTGATAATGATCAGTGATTTCAAGAGAGCATCTGTCCTCAGGGTTCAAAAATCACACGTGTGGAATCATGCATATCCTGAATTATGTGTGTTGTAGGAAAAGGAAGAAATAGGAACAGAGGCAGCAAAAAGTTGTGTGAAGGGAGATGAAGGTAGTAAAAGTGTAAGAGAAATTACTTCCCTGGCATGGTAATAAGGCAATAAATTAACATTAAGCTTAGCAAGCAAAATGACTGCCCAACAGGGCAGTCAAAAAATATATTGGTGAACTTGTGGCCCCTACATAAATTGGATGTATTAACAAAAGAGCTTTAACCGCAGGAAAGGAAAACCTGAATAACAGATGTTAATGATGAAGAGCTACAACTGATATAAAGTTAAGTGAGAGGAAAATGAAAGGATGTGAATATTGGATGCTGTGTTGCAGTAATTATTTTTAATATTACTGTATTTCTTAACCGGGTGGCCACGGTGGTGCAGCGGTTAGCATTGCCGCTTCACAGCAAGAGGTTCTCTGGTTCGATCCTCAGCTGGGATGCCTTCTGTTCGGACTCTGCATGTCCTCCCTGTGGTCATGTGGATTTCCTCTGGGTGCTACAGTTTCCTTCCACATCCCAAAGACATGCTGTAGGTGGACTGGACACTCTAAATTGGCCCTAGGAGTCAGTGCATGCGTGTGTGTGCCTTCTGTGGAAGGTTGGGTGGTGGGCTGGCAACTCGATACTGTAAAACTCCACTGCCAATCATGAGTGGACAGGTGATCCGCTGTGGTGACCTCTAACTGGGGAAAGCCAAAAGAAGAAGAAGAAGTGTATTTCTTAACCAGTTAGCAATCTCTCCTTATGGGGATACTTTGTAAACATAAGTAAATGTTGTAAAGTATTTTAAATATGTAGTTCAGACAGTGTATTTTTGGTGAAATTCAGGACAAAACACAATCTAGACAGCAGGACTTAACTCTGCCTCCCCCTGGATCTATGAGGCAGAAAATTCCTCAACTGTTATACCATTTATTAGCTTGTCTATGATGCAGAAAACTGTAAGATAACTTGACAATGCTTTAGTGAGCATTTGCATTGGAAGAGTGGCAAAATCTCATGAATATCATTGTACACTGCCAATACCAGGCATCAGACCTCCTCACATAGCTCACAGCCTCTTAGCACAAAAAAATCTGGATGAAGCCAAAAATAATGTGAGGACAAAGCCCCAAAGTTAGGAACAAATTATAAATATTGCTCTTATAAATTTAGAAAGTTACTAGAATATAACTTCTTGTGTTACCATGTATTTTCTGAGGGATATGAAGTCTGAAATTCAAATGCCTGTCATTATTTAGTGAATTCAGTCCTCACTGATTTGCCATAAACATCCAGAAAAGTACAGGTTTTATGAGGAACAGGCCAACAAAATGAGGCAAAAATCTGGACATTCTGCAAAAATCTGGACAGTTAACAGGTATGTTTCCTTATGCTGTAGTATTTAAACCAGTAACATGTTTTGTGTTTTTTCAGTGAATTTCATTGTTTATGCCTATGGTATGAGTTGTTTTAAGAGAACATACAATAAATGCATTCAGAAGAAGATTAAGATTAAATGAGAAATAATAAATCATACTTAAGTAATATATGCTTGTAAATCTACCAAACAGTATAACAGTATTTCAGAAAGGTAGATAAGCAACAATATCCAAACTATAACAGAAAGAAGATAATTTCAACTTAGAAGTATACTTAAAAAAGACATGGTGGCCGAGTATATGAAAATAAACATGCCAGGATATGCACTGTTCTGTAGTTTTTAAATGCAGTTTAAACCAAATCTAGTGAACACATGGCTGACCTGCCTTTAAAACCTCTTTTTGAATTATGAAATTTGAAAATAAAACTCATACTCTTGATGCATGTTATCTCTATAAAATAATCAGATTGTCTTCTACATTTTTATATATATTCATTTACTTATATAACTTTGTTAACTGTGTAACTGGACTGGTCCAAGGATACTTTTTAGCAATAACCCAATCCAGAGGTAACATTTAATTTTGGTGATGTAGATATATACAATGATATGGTACAAAAAGCATTAACTTTCCTATAAAGTTAATCAATATACACACACAGAGCACAAATGTGCATATAAACACATGCAGACATTTAAGAAAAGGTAAGGAACATTTATTATCATTAAAAAATATGATGTTTTATTGTATAAACTGTTTTTATTTTTTCTACTTGATGTATGTTCAGATTCTGGCTGAGACTGTAATTGGTTCAGTGGGATAAGTGTTCTACCCCTATTTTCATAACTATCATATTTGAAGAATACTGGATGAACAGTGTGACTGGTGTCAGCTGTCATTGCTTCAAACCTTCTGACAATATCCATTGGGTTATTATTATCTCGTTTTGGAGCCCAGATCTATGCCTGAATCGTTTTTTGCTCTTTTCAGTTTGCTCACTGTGCTACAAAAGATAAAACAAGTTATTTTGGGTTAAACTTTGATCACTGAAAATCACTCTGGGATCACAAGTCATTGAAACTGGAAGGTAACCTATGCTCCAGATCAAAATAAATATTTTTTTGTGTGGTAACATGCCCATTTACCACGCGGTGAGCTTCAATTCCAAGGTCACACAATACAGGGGGGAAAAGAATCTCCCAAAAACAGTGTACTAGTTTTGATCCAGCACAACTGATCAGGTGACTTCTACTGGTCATTCACTGATGAAACATACAAAATTCATAGCATTTGTTTTCAACTTATTAGAAAGGGTTCATACTTTTCATAAGTAGTTACTATGGATGCAAGTCAGAGAGTATTAAGGAGCTTTTCCCAGTTTTGCTAAATTTCCCAAAGCAGTGTCTGTATAAGTAACTTGCTTGGAGTCACATATCAGGCAAATAAAGACTGAGGGAATGAGACCCTGCACAATGTATACTCTCTTATTAAAGTCGCACTTGTGACACCATTGTGAATTAAAAATAAGAGGCATGCCATTTTTCTTTCTTTCCCAGGCTGTATATGACTGGTATCACTATTTACTTCTGTTAATTGCCTTGTGCTGCTTTGAACAGCAGTGTGTGCATGTAGGCATTGGCCAGCGAAGACTAGCAACAGAAGGTAAAATATCTTTTAAAACCTCTGCCACATTGATAACAAAAGTGTGAGAGAATGAAGTCCGTAACCGTTTGTAAAGCTTAATAAAGCATTTTATCACATTTCAATACCTTTGAAAGCTAGTAAGCACATTGAGTTCCTGCTTTTTATCTGAATCTAGTAGAACATGGAGAAGCTAAAGTCACATGCACTACACAAAATTTCATCACTCATAACCCCTTATTATGTTTTCTTGAGATGGAAGTCAATATTTACCTCTTTAGGTTTGATCTCAAGGGGAAATTTGTTGGCATCCATGTCTCAAACACCTGATAAGCTGCTTATGATAGGAGACCTTACCATAATCCTCTACATCATTTTTTGAATTTAAAATGCAATCATGGTAGTTGATATACTGAATACTACTTTTGACATAGGACACACATTTGTTCACAAAGGTGAACATATACATACAAGACGAACAAGGAAAACCTGTCTCTTAAGTTCATAACACTTAAGCAGTTCATTAAAATAGTCTTAAATATTACCTTTAGTGGTAGGGTAAGAAATATTGTAAAATGTGCTGTGCTTTTAGTGTACCTGGATTTGTTCATTACTGTTGGGTGTTACAATGAAGTCGTAATGATGGAGAAGAAGGTAAAATTTGCTCCTTTTGAAATACACCAGAATTTGTTTATTGAATATCTTTGTTAGGTGAAATTCTGAGTCATCACAGGTCACACCTACATTTTGCAAATGTTTTATAGCCATACTTGAGTTTTTGTGAAAAGGTGGCATGCTCAGTTATGTGGTTGAGATTTGGATGAGAGTGAAGCTTGTGTTAGACTATAAGGCCAATGTTGAAGTAGGCATGGCTTCCTGTATAAAGTCTGACAAGTAAGTGTCACCTGAAGAAGTTAAAAATCTCTAAGACAAAACGGTGAATCTGTAAGATTAGTAGAGGGAGCCTGTTATTCAAAATGGAAAAGTGATCTTTAGAAAAATGTTTGTGTATACATGAATTTAGAATGTAAAAGTTGTTTCTGTGCTGACTTATACCTTGCTTCACTGTGGGAAATACAGTTTTCAGCACAATAGCTTTAAAGAGAAATGATAAATATGAAGTGTGTCAGTGCTAACCTCTAGTCCAACAGAAGTTAAGAGAAAATCATGCCTTCTGGAAACCATGAGTTTTGCAGATCTCCAGTAGTCCTCAGGGAAAACCTTATTGTATCTTTATAGGCTATTTTTATTTAATCATCAACATCATCTTGAGAAGATCTTAAAGAGACCATAGGTACTGCTTGTACAATGAACTCATTTCAGTATTATAAAGTGTCAAAGTGGTAGTCTTGTCTCTATGGTCCAACTGGCCGCAGTACAAAAACTATGAGAAATATCTGATGAAAGCACATCAAGAGAGGTAAGGACCCCCAGGCCTGAAATGTATCTTATGTTTTCCAGAAGTTCAAAGAATCCAGTTTTCTTTCACTTCTAAAGCAGTATTAATTATATGTTTAATGATTATCTTACCATGTTTTTTTTTCTTTGTATGCTGTCTATTTTTGTTGCGCTTTTAAACATCTGGCATTACATAGAATTCTTTTTATATGAGAGTCACTGTTTCACTTCTAATTCCCCAGAAATGCAAATGTTTATAGTCCAGAAAAGTGATTCTGCATATCCTTGCCCCTAGCCCTGGCACATGCGCACTGCCTCCCATGTGGATAATGACTTCCATCACCCTGACCTACTTTAATCATTGGATATCCTCTAAAAATTTCTTCTGCTTGAATGCTACTTTTTTGAAACAGTTCTTTATTCAAAGATGAACAGATTTTATTTTTGGTATCTCATTTGTTTATGTAGCCAGCCACTTAATGAACTCCCTAATCCTTATTTTTATGTGAAAGCTTACAATTATTACCGGTAAAACCACTAAGAATGCCATGGATTTACTCAGATGAGTGTTACAGCATTCAGTTATAGTCTTCATCTGGCTTGCATGTCTAATATGTTTTTTTTTTTTTTTTTACAAGGTTGTTTATTCCAAGAAAGAGCAGCTTATATGCTTTTGAAAATAGCAGTTTATGCATTTGATTAGTCAACTATGTCACTGTTTAAAGTGGATAATTCAAATCACCTTCATTGATCTCATGTACACTGGAGACATTAAAACCACAATGAAGGCTTAACGATTGCACATACTAGCAAAATTTGAGTAGAAAGGATGGGGCTATTGGGAGATGTACTAAACATGAAGTCACAGAAATTAAAACTCTTCTAGAAATAACATACTCAACACAGACAAGTGAAGGGACCATTCATATATGCAGAGCTATATGTTCTTAACAGAGACAAATGAAGGGACCATCTAGCTATATGCAGAGCACATGAGATAATCAAGCAGCAAAATAAGGACAGAATACTAACCTTGGGAACTAACAAAGCAGGAGTGGAGCTTGTGAACATCATGTCAGGTGAAAATAACATGGCTATTTTAGCAGCCATATTAAAAGATTTAAACAAAGATGCCACAATCTCCTGGGAGCTCTTGGAACTTGCAGTCCAATGGCAGATTATTCCAAAACTCGAAATTGCTATTAGCCCCCCCCCCCCCGCTAAATATATATTCCAACTCCGAGATCGCACTACAGTGAGGAAAGGGCAGATATTCTGATGCACACTGTAGCAAAAAAAAAATAACAATATGGAGGTTTGATATATTTGCTCATGTGTGCGTTCGATATTTCAAACATTTGTCGTTCTAAAGTAGACCCGATGAGTCTAATAGATTTCATTGCAGCAGACCTTAATAAGTTAAGAACCTGATCATCGGGAAGGAGAATGAAATGGTATTAGTATTGTACAATTTAGCAATTTAATGAAGGCATACCTTTAATAGAATACTGCACAGGAAGTTTGCATCCTAATCTGGAACATGGACATTCCGCTGTATCCAGTCACCCAGTTATCAAATACAAGTAAATAGATTTGCATTAAAACGCAGATTCACAGTTCCATCTTTCGGATGTCATGAAACAGACAAAATAAAGTTAGGTAGGTCTAGTCCAGAAAAGGATGATGTTATGTCAGTAATTTAACTATTCCTAATAAAATATTGTAGACACTTGATTATGTACTTGACTGACAATATGGTTCTTCAAAACGAATAAGTCATCATCCAGGAAAATCTCAATTTATATCATTGTTAATTTCTTTTCTTATGTGTTATGTGTTATATGTTGATAATGGGATGATAGAATTGAAATAAAATTAGAAAAAAGAAAAATGCATTTATTTTCTTACATATTGTGGTAGAGTGTGCCAAAATGCTAAATGCTTTCTGTTTCACTGATTTATTTATTTATTTATTTATTTATTTATTTTAATGCTTCTAAATAGCATCAGTGATGGGGGGACTGTCACTTCAAAAGGGTAGCCAACTCATTATGGCAACCCCAGTGTTGGTTATTAGGTATTTGGCATATAGAGTCAGATTCTTCTATAGGTGCTAAGAGATTTTTTTTACCTCATGGAAAAAAATGGTTCTGCATTTGTTCTGTGAAAAAAATGACTTTTACTGTATTATTTATTTTTATTTGTGTGTGTGTGTGTGTTTTAATTTTGTTCTGCCTGGCCTTAAGTACATAACTTTTACAGTACAAACTGGCACTTTTATTCCACCCATCCTGTATGGCCCTATTCGGTATCTACATTTTGCAAGGTGGAGGGAGGATGTCACCTTCTGCATAAGGAAAGAAATAGAGAGAGAGAGTTTGCATCACATAGCCTTCAGTTTTAGCAGGTAGCTGTGGAGGATGAGTGAATAGTGTGCAGCCCCACAAGGGACTCAAATATTCTCGACCTAGTCCTCACCAACATAGGTGACTGTTGCACCACCACAAGTATAGGACCCTCACTAGTTAAATCTGATCACAAATCAGTCACATTTGAAGTAGCTATAACACCCAACCCCCTCTTAGGTGAAATCAGGCTAAACAATTTCACCAAAGCTAATTATACCTTCCTAAGAGATGGTATAAATAACTTCCAAGCTCCATTTCCCACAGATGGCATTGACAGCTATACTAAGGTATACACAAATGCCCTGTACAAACACTTACACAAATGTATTGCCACAATTGTACCTGATAGGATTAAAATAAGATCCTCAAGAAAAAAAAATAAGCCTCCCTGGTGGAGATCTAGCTTTAGTAAGTTATACAACAAGAGGAAGAAGTTGCTGTCTAAGAAAAAAAGAGAGGTCCCAGCACTGGAAGAACAACCTCCTCTGCTTGAACAAAGAAATAAGCCAACTTGTAAAAGCCTCTAAGGGCAACTTCGAAAAAAATTTAGCAACCATAGCTAAGAATAACCATAAGGCACTCTTCAGCTATGTCTATAACCTAAAAGGTAGGACCCAGACATGTGCTCAACTAGCTGTGGGATGGCATCACACACATACTTCTTCTTTTGGCTGTTCTTGTTAGTGGATCATCTGTTTCCATTTCTTCCTGTCCTCTGCATCTTGTTCTGTCACACCAACCATGGGCATGTTCTCTCTAACCACATCCATAAACCTTATCTTTGGCCTTCCTCTTTTCCTCTTACCTGGCAGCTCCATCCTTAGCATCCTTTTCCCAATATACCCAGCATCCTTTCTCAGCATATGTCCAAACAAGTGCAATCTTGCCTCTTAGCATTGTCTCCAAACCGTTCAAACTGAGCTGACCCTCTGGTATACTGATTCCTAATCCTGTCCATCCTCGTCACATCCAGTACAAATCTTACTTTGCCACCTCCAGCTCTGACTCCTGCCTTTTTGTCAGTGCCATCATCACTAACCCATATAACATAGGTGGTCTCACTACCCACTTGTAGATCTTCCCTTTCACTCTTACTGGTACTCGTCTGTCACAAATCACTCCTGACACTCTTCTCCACCCACTCCACCCTGCCTGTACTCTCTTCTTCACCTCTCTTCCACACTCACCATTACTCTGAACAGTTTATTCCAAGTATTTAAACTCATCCACCTTCGCCACCTCTACTTCCTCCACCTTCACCATTTTTCTATCCTCCCTCTTATTCACACACATATATTCTGTTTTAGTCCTGCTGACCTTCATTCCTCTCCTCTCTAGAGCATATCTCCACCTCTCCAGGGTCTCTTCAACCTGTTCCCTACTCTCACTACAGATCACAATGTCATCTGCAAACATCATAGTCCACGGGGACTCTTGTCTGATCTAATCTTTCAACTTGCCCATCACCATTACAAATAAGAAAGGGCTCAGAGCTGATCCTTAATGTAATCTCACCTCCACCTTAAATGCATGTGTCGGTCCTACCGCAGACCTGCCCACTGTCACACTACCCTCATACATATCCTGTACCACTCTTACATATTTCTCTGCCATTAACAACTTCCTCATACAGTACCACAACTTCTGTCTAGGCACTCTATCATATGCTTTCTCTCAGATCATGAAGATACAATGCAACTCTTTCTGACCTTCTCTACACTTTTCCATCAACAGTCTCAGAGCAAACAGCGCTTCTGCATTGCTCTTTCCCAGCATGAAACCATACTGTTGCTCACTAATCATCACCTCCCTTCTTAACCTAGCTTCCACTACTCTTTCCCATAACGTCTTGCTGTGATTTACCCGTTTTATCCCTCTGTAGATACTACAGCTCTGCACATAACCCTCATTCTTAAAAATTGTTACCAAAACACTTCTTCTCCACTCCTCAGGCATCCTCTCACTTTCCAAGATTTTATTAAACAATCTGGTTAAAAACTCCACTGCAATAAACATCCAAAGAAACACTCCTTACAAAACACAAAACACATGTAGTATTCCATCATCATCATCATCTTCTTTTGGCTGTTCCCTTTAGGGGTCACCACAGCAGATCATCTGTTTCCATTTCTTCCTGTCCTCTGCATCTTGCTCTGTCACACCAACCACCTGCATGTTCTCTCTCACCACATCCATAAACCTTATCTTAGGCCTTCCTCTTTTCCTGTTACCTGGTAGCTTCATCGTTAGCATATTTTTCCCAATATACTTAGCATCCCTTCTCAGCACATGTCCAAACCAGCATAATCTTGCCTCTCTGGCTTTGTCTCCAAACTTTCCTACCTGGGCTGACCCTCTAATATACTTATTCCTAATCCTGTCCACCCTTGTCCCACCCAGTACAAATCTTAACATCTTTAACTCTGCCACATCCAGCTCTAACTCCTGCCTTTTTGTCAATGCCTCTGTCTTCAACCCATATAACATAGCTGGCCTCACTACCCTCTTGTAGACCTTCCCTTTCACTCTTACTGGTACTCGTCTGTCACAAATCACTCCTGACACTCTTCTCCACCCACTCCATCCTGCCTGTACTCTCTTCTTCACCTCTCTTCCACACTCACCATTACTCTGAACTATTGATCCCAAGTATTTAAACTCATCCACCTTCGCCACCTCTATGCCCTGCATCCTCACCATTCCTCTATCCTCCCTCTCATTCATACACATGTATTCTGTCTTAGTCCTGCTGACCTTCATTCCTCTTCTCTCTAGAGCATATCTCCATCTCTCCAGGGTCTCCTCCACCTGTTCCTTACTCTCACTACAGATCACAATGTCATCTGCAAACATCATAGTCCACAGGGACTCCTGTCTGATCTCGTCTGTCAACCTGTCCATCACCATTACAAATAAGAAAGGGCTCAGAGCTGATCCTTGATGTAATCCCACCTCCACCTTAAACGCATCTGTCACTCCCACCGCAGACCTCACCGCTGTCACACTACCCTCATACAGATCCTGTACCATTCTTACATACTTGTCTGACACTCCCATCTTCCTCATACAATACCACAGCTCCTCTCTAGGCACCCTGTCATATGCTTTCTCTAAGTCTACAAAAACACAATGCAACTCTTTCTGACCTTCTCTGTACTTCTCCATCAGCACTCTTAGAGCAAGCATCGCATCTGTAGTGCTCTTTCCCAGCATGAAACCATACCATAAAGGCAAAAAGCCGTGGTACCAGAAGTCTTAATAAGTTATTCTGCTTTCATCCTGGAGTGGTTTTCTATTGTGGGGCTTTTGTGCTTTGTAAAAACTCCACTGCCATCTCTCCTAAACACCTCCATGCTTCCACAGGTATGCCATCTCAACCAACAGCCTTTCCGTTCTTCATCCTCTTCATAGCTGTCCTTACTTCCTCCTTGCTAATCTGTTGCACTTCCTGATTCACTATCCACACATCATTCAACCTTCTCTCTCTATCATTTGTTTCTTTCCATATTGTTGTCTGCATATGTCATTTGGCAAAAGTTTTACACTGGGTGCCCTTCCTGACGTAACCCTCCTAATTTATCCGGGCTTGGGACTGATACAAAGAAATGCACTGTCTTGTGCATCCCCAGTGGCTGGGCTGCATCACACATGCACTGATCCAGTGAAAATAGGTAACCTATTAGCCAACAGTTTTGGCAAAAATTTCACTCCCCTGTCCCCTTGAAACATTCCAGAAAGTATTCCCTCTACATTTCTCCCACCTTGCATCTCCAAAGAGCAAGTCATTACTCTCTCCAACACCAAAAACACAGTCTCTATGGAACTGGATGGCATTCCATGTTGTGTTTTAAATGGTCTAAAACATGAGTTAGTAACTCCATTAGGTACTCTCTTCAACCACAGCCTGAGCATTGGTTTTGTTCCTGATGCATGGAAAACAGCAAATATCACCCCCCTTCAAAAAGAGGGTACATCAACAGTCCCTGGGAACTACAAACTCATAAGTTTAACCAGGCTTATCTGTAAGGCCATGGAACAAAATCATCATGGGCCTCATAAATAAGGATATATGTGGTCAATAAACCCTTGCTCTGAAAAAGTTTGATTTGTCAAAGGTAGGTCATGCCTCTTAAACCTGGTGGACTTCTTCGGAAATGTCACCAGAGCCATAGATGAAGGCAAATGTGCATATGATCTACCTTGACTTAGCCAAGGCCTTCAACACAATCCCACATTTGGGCATCATTAATAAACTCTCCCAGTTTAATATCAACCCTTATGTCATCAGCTGGGTAGCTAACTGGCTCACCAACAGATCACACTCAGTCATAGTTGGGGCTTTACCTCAACCAGCAGACCTGTCACCAGTGTAGTTTCACAGGAGTCAGTGTTAGGCCCCCTGTTGTTTGTAATATACTTCTCAGAAATTCAGGCCAAACCAGAGGGGCTGTGACTGATTAAGTTTGCTAGCAACTGCAAATTGCGTGCAATCATTGAATCCCCAAATTATGTAAATATACTTCAAGGTGGACTTACACAAACCAATGATTGGTTCCAAAGCCATGGACTCAAAGTCAGTGTTAAAAAATGCATTATCATCCCCTTCAGTAAAAATTATATTCCTGCATACTATCATATAAATAATAATACCCCAAGTAACAACTCAGTTGTGAGAGACTTGGGAATGCAAGTGGACTATAGCCAAACTTTGACCACCAAGTGTCTACTGTGGTAAGGAAGGCATTCTACATTGCACACCTCATTAGCAAAGGCATTTGTTCAAGAGCAAAAGAGGTCATAACACCCTAGTACTCAACCCTCATCAGGCCAATAATTGAGTACAATTATCCCTTTGGTATGTACCTTACCAGGCACCTGCAGCAACTTGAGAGACCTCAGAGATTTCTAACCAAGAAAATTGATGGTCTCCAGCACATGTCATACATTGACAGACTGAAGTCACTATCACTGTACTCAGTAGCTTACAGACTACTTAGAGGAGACTACTGCCTGGCTTAGAAAAAAAAAGTTGAATCCAAACCTAATGGAAATGCTGCACATCCACAAGTCAAATGAGACAAGGGTCACCTGCTCTAGGGACCTTATCCCTGCCTACAACATAAATAGGACCTGTTGGACAGACAGACATATTTCTCAGGGGTTACCACTCCTATGGAATACGCCACCAATTCACATCAAACAAGGCCCCTCTATGACCCTATTTAAGCATTGTCTGGATGATTGGATGGGGAACTATAAATTTGTGTCAGAGATTTCACCTATGGCTCTCCTAGATATGGGCAGTCATTGCTAACTAAGATCTCGAGTTTAGGCAAGATCCTTTATATTGGGGTTATCTAGTATTATATTAGGTACACATGGCTAGGCTTATAAAGACCTTTGGGTCAATAGCCCAGTAACCACTTTGAGCCTATGACTCATCATGCACACCTGGCTTATTTATATGATGCTGCCTAGAATTTAGAATCTTCTCCTCCTTTTCGATGACAGGCACTTTTCTGCATATGTCGGCAGGGCCCTAAGCAGATAATGTAAACAAGAAACCACTCGTACCATGGGATAACATGCAAACATTCTCTAATTAGCCACAACAACCACATTTGTGGATCCTGATATTACCATCCAGCAAAATTACATGAGAGGTGTTTATTTGGACTGTATATATTTATAAAATAATGTACAAGGGTGATATTACATTGCCACTGTTAGTGTATAGTAGGTCACTAAAAACTCTATGGAGTAAAACAGTAAGTCCATTGACAGTTGCAGGTGTACTGGTTAAATATAGCTCATGCTACATATCCTGTATCAACTGCACCTATGCTAGGAAACTGCAAAACACCTCCAATACATTGCAAGAAAGAAACACATCCCAAGGTTCACATTATTTCTTTCTATAGTAACATCAGGCAGACACAACTAAAAGGCTTTGTTAATCAATGTTCCAAACCTTCTGTGAGTTCAGTAAATGGCCAACGCATAGTGAATATAATTAGTCAAGAAGAGGGGTTTTATATCACAAAATACAATTATATTTCATCTTTTATTATTACAGTAAGAAATTCTGAAAACTATGCATTGATGGGAGATACATTTAGCCTACAAAAGTGTATCCCTGGTTTTGAACTGGCCTAATGTGATCAGAACCTTGAAACAAATGATAAACACTGTAGAAAATCATATCTTCCCTCATCTCCTACCTATAATTTGCACAACATTAAGCAGTTAACTTTATAAAACTTAATTAGGAGTATGTACTGTCATGGCAGAATATTTGTGCATTATCCTCCTTAACAAGCTGGAGAAATAGAGAGAAAGAGTAGTGTCAGTCGACTCAGTCCCACCAGACCTTTATATTATGTACAGCAAAAGAATGATAATATCATTGGTTACATGCCTATCGGATTATAAAGGGATTATGGTTCTTCTTTTCCTTCTGAAGTCGGTCCAGAGAACATTTTCTTTATATTGCCTTTGCTAAGGAGAGAAAGAGCCTCATATGATCTACTTAAGCTGCATAAGTTAATATAAGAACTGCCCTCTCCTTAGTTAATCAATATGTGGGCTGTTACCTTCTCTGATATTACAGACTCTGATGGCAGTCACATAACAGAAGATTTTTACCTTCATCTGGTACTGATGTTATTCACTTTTAAGAAACAAACTTTTACATAATAGGTTTTTGAATTTTCACAATGAGCCTACTGCAAACCACAGAAAAGACCTTGAGTCTGCCTTTTAAAACAAAACAGTATTGTACGATGGATCCCCATATGAAAAAAACATATGCTGTATTGTCCAGAAGTCAAGATTTGAATTAATGGATCGTTTTTCTCTTAACCCCCTGTGACAATGTGGGGTTTTGCCATCTGTGCTGAGGAAAGTGGGGTGGTGCATGTGTGGCATGTGCCAGCATGGTTTGCTGGAGTTTTGTAGGTGGTTTTGTGTTGTTTGACTGTCAAACTGACTTGTACATATAATTGTGTTAGAATGTATCAACAGTGTTATTAAAACTGATAAAATTTGTATGTTTAAACAAAGAATTCTGGAAGGGAAGAGTAGATATTTTTGAAATTGTTCAATAGCTTTCAGATGCTGCAACAGATCTTAGCAAAGCTCTGAATGTGTATTGTACCAGAGTCAGGTGATCAAATGTGATGTCATTCCATAACCAGCACTGAGAGGATGGAACTCTCACAGCAGTTTCTTTTGTTTTCTTTAGAACTTGCTATAAAGTTCTGTGACAGTTATCACAGTCACTTAATTGACTGAGTTCAGTTCAGTTCATTTAGTTAGAAGCTCATCACCTTGCCATGTGGAAATAAGCATCAAGGTATCTAATCTTGCCTTGCTTTATTAATTAAGTTAGCTAAGGAATAGGTATTGTTTAGACAGTCAGAAAATACAGTGAAATTAGTTATGCAGTATTTTTCTCCATTCGTTTGAATCTGTCCAACTGTGTTTTTGTTTCTCCTGTGGCTGAAACTCTGGTGTTTATTTTACTTAGATATTTAGTATTCTCATGTGTTCTATTTCATTATTTATTAGTAAATATTTGTATGCCTTTCATTGAGAGTACTTGTGCTTATTTTGGTGATGCCTTGGCCACTCTAAAAAGCATGGCTGCTTTGGTTGCAGTGGTCCATTTATATTAGTATTCCTTTAACTCAGTATAATTGGATACCCTTGAAGACCCTTAGAGTGGTTGACTGGTGGCAGCATGGTTACCTTATAGTCTGGGCAAAAGGGGTACAGCTAGTAAATCTGTGCCAACCTTTCCCAGGAGTGTGTGTGTATGTGTGTGTGTGTGTGTGTGTGTGTGTGTGTGTGTGTGTGTGTGTGTGTGTGTGTGTGTGTGTGTGTGTGTGTGTAATTGTGTCAGCTACTTGGAACTGAGTCACTGTGCTCCAAAGTGAATCTTGTTTGGGATCTGGAGAGAGAGAGATTTCAGTCCCAGGTTTGGTGTGTGTTCCCTGTGTGCTCTTTGGTGAAACTGTGCTTGATGCAGAGAGCTCTATTTGAAAATACTGCGTAAATCCATTCCTGTTTTTAGTGTCCATCTTTCACCAGTGTCTGTGGTGAGGATTGAGGAGCCTTTATTACTGGCCTGAGGTAGAGAGGCCATCACACCCTCTCTGACCATCAATCTTTTCTTTCACTTCTCTCCCATTTCTTCTATGCCAATTTCTTTAGCTGCCAAGCCATTATTTATTTAAATTGATGTTGTCACATTCATCCATCTAAGTCATAGGGATGGTTCATCATGTTGATATGTTCATTTACTTTTCTGCATTTACCTATATCCAACAAACAATTAACACAAAAGAGTTAACATATAAAGTATACAATACTCACTGTTATTAAGTATGCAATGTTGTTGGACTTGCTTGGAACTCCCTCAGCACAGGCTTCAAGGAAACTGACCTCACCATTTCAGAAAATCATATAGCAATTGCTTCAGATAAGTCTGCCTGATGTAGGAAGTTATCTACATGATGTATAGAAAACACACAAAAAGTCAAATAGCTAAGTACTAGGCTAGCTGCCTTTGTGGGGCATTTTAAGTTTAGCAAATTTTCCTTTCAAAGATGAAAATCAAACCCTGTACCCCGTGATTATGAGGTAAATAACTTGACCATTATAACAACCCCCAACACCATTTGCATGTCTTCTAATAGGACAAGTTTAATTTGTGTAATAAGGCAATATCTAATTCTTTCATTAGCAACAAAAGAATGATTACTTTTATTTTGAGAAAAGCTAAATAATGTTTAGTTAGCTTCTCAGAAGAAGAGAAAAATATTGCAAATTTGCTATAGTAAGTGACTGTAGTGTTAATACAAAGAAAACAGAATTAATTAGATTTTGTGACCCATACAAGATGGCTATATAGGTTTTCAAGTTATCCTAATCCATGTGTGATGGGACTACATCTAGTTACGTGTACATCACAGATTAAGAATGGAAAAAAAAAAAGGAAGAAGTGACTGGTGTATATATCACCTCATATTTTACTTTCTGTTATTCATATACTCCACTAAAGTCAAATTCTACAGAGTGCAATACACAAAATATATGGTGTAAACAAAATCATTGTTACTGATTGTTAATAATTTCTAAGTCTTTCATATTTAGTGCCTCCAGAGTTACACTGTTGTATTACTATACCACCCCTTCTAAAGAATATTAGAAGAGATATTTTTAGTTACCTATGTATTTGTTTTTGTTAATTTCTCCTGTTTTACTGTGCATTGTGGATCATTTTAGAACTTTACACATGGATGGGAATGTAAAGTTAAATAAGCACATTAGTGTATCAAAGCTTTTGACCCTGTGCTGCATAAGAAGTCTGGGTTACTATAGATGCAAAAGTTGGGGACTTAAATATCAACATTGATCAAAATGTTGTATTTTCTGCCTGACAGTTAACAACAGAAAGATTAAAGAGTATGCTAAACTTAAAATATTATCCTAACATGCACTACACCAGGGAATATTAACCCCCAGGATTCATGAAGCTCAGTGCAAGGACAGTTTTAGCCTTGCACCGAGCGTCCTCATTACAGATGGTGCAGCAGCACCATATGAATATGTATGGGGGCACTCCGCTGCACCCTCAACGTGCACTGGAAACATGTGCGAGTGCTGGGGGCATGTACAAGTGCTCTACGGAGGTATATACATGCCCCAACAGTTGCACAACCTACTATGCTTACTCTTAGAGCCCGCCTCTAATAGTAAGCCAGTAATTCAGTGTCCGTGGATACAAGAGTGTCCAGGAACAGTGAAATAAAATCGAAGTAGTAAACACACAAGCACGTGGTGGAATGTTGAGTCCCGTCCCGAGAACTTTCACAATTAGATTCCCCATTTCCCTATTTTACATTTGTATTGCTGCACTATCGAAAGTGTAAGCAAAGCACAGCATGTTTGCGCATTGCTGCCCTCTGCCAAGCATAGCTTACACATCAAAATCATTCAAATAGAGAAAAACATGTGGAATCAACATAAATGTCAACAGTGTAGTGGTTACAGCATCTGCCTAATGAACAGGCATTCATGGTTTGAGCCCAATTACAGCACATATCATTTTCCATGTGGAATGAATGTCGTTTTGTTGTAAAACTGACATAATAACATGTAAATGTGAACTTGAGTATCACATGAGATGTTTAACTAAATTTCATTCAATCAAAGTGGTACTGTCATAATGAATAAGGTATTAGTAAGCAGGTGTAAGCACAAATAAGCAGCAGTAAACATATATAAGTACCAGTAAGCAAGTCTAAGTGCGCTTGCGCGGGTGTAAGCAGTGCCCAGCATAGGAAATGTATATAAATACGTACAGATATATAGGTTGGTACTAAGCTAACTGCCCTTGCAAGCTATTTTAAGCCTAGCCATCTATCCCTTGTGAGACTCAAACCCTACATCTTGTGTTTGTAAGGCAAACACCTTAACCATTAGGCCACCCTCCCAACATATATATATATATATATATATATGTATATATCAAAAAACCTGAAATGACTCGGAAAATGAACACAGTCAAAAATGACACATTTCGTCCACTTTTAATTAACATGAACTTCATCAGAAAATAACGTATCACTTTTACCAGTGTTTAAATACTGTTCCATATAGTCACATGTAACTTCAATAACCAATCAAAGAATTATTTATACATTCTATCTTGTTTAAAGTTAATTGTGAAATACTATCACACCTAAAAATATCCATAAAATGTACATCTAAAACAGTAAAAAATATATTAATTTATAAATTTATAACATTTATAATCTTTGTGCCTGTAAAAAACATTTTATATTAATAGCATCGTTCAAACCAGGGAACTCATCTGCATTAAGCATAATCTGCCATAGGGTTTCTTTACACTCTAACTTAATTTTATAGTTTCCAGAAAACAAATCATCACTGACTTTTTCTAACACAGAAAATGTGAATTTCTTAAAATCAGGACAAATTATAGCATGTTTTGCTAAAGCGTTCGATAAATCTTTGTTTTTGATGGCTAATGTGTGTTCATAAATTCTTTTATTTAACATCCTAATGGTTTTTCCTATATAAAATTGTTCACATAAATTACATAAGGCAACATAGACATCATTTTTTGTCTTACAAGAAAAATGCCCTTTTATATGAAAAACTCGCTTAAGATGTTTAAAGAATAATCTACTACTACCTGAAATATATCTACACTGTTTACAACATTTACACGGAAATGTACCATACACTAGACTATTATCACGTTCAGTAACATCCAAATTATAGTTTTCTAACAACATTTTCAAGTTGACAGTCTTTTTATATGTGAACACAGGAGTCCTTCCAACGACAGCGCTTAAATCATTGTTAACTAAAATAACTTTCCAATTATCGGCAATAATATTTTTAATAATTGCCATCTCATTAGTAATAGGAATGGGAAAGGCTAAAGGTAGCCTGAGGTAATAAGTTCATTTAGACTTCTCCCCGACTCGGGAACTGGATGAACACTCAAATTAAGTAAGGTGTCTTGACTGGAATCTTCTCCCGCCATACCAGGTTAAAAAGCACACTGAATAAAGAACTGAACTGAAACCAAGTAAACAAAAACCTGAAATGACTCGGAAAATGAACACAGTCAAAAATTACGCATTTCGTCCACTTTTAATTAACATGAACTTCATCAGAAAATAACGTATCACTTTTACCAGTGTTTAAATACTGTTCCATATAGTCACATGTAACTTCAATAACCAATCAAAAAATTATTTATACATTCTATCTTGTTTCAAGTTAATTGTGAAAATCACACCTAAAAATATCCATAACATGTATATCTAAAACAGTAAAAAATATATTAATTTATAAATTTATAACATTTATAATCTTTGTGCCTGTAAAAAACATTTTATATTAATAGCATCGTTCAAACCAGGGAACTCATCTGCATTAAGCATAATCTGCCATAGGGTTTCTTTACACTCTTAACTTAATTTTATAGTTTCCGAAACTGCACAAATTTACTACTGCTTTACCCTTTAGACCTATAGTGGCAGCTGTTTTTTCTAAAACAGAATCTATTTCCATATGGTTGGATAATATTCTAAATCCTGGAGTACAGAAAACTAAGTCGTATTTAAGAGATTCTTGGCATTTGCTGGAATTGTTAAGTCAATTCAACATTCAGGGTATGTCCTTTCATTTTGCATCATTGGATGTTGTATCTCTGTATACTTGTATTAATCAATCTATAGGTGTTGAATTTCTGAGAGAGTATTTAAGTTCTCAGACAGATTTGGACAACACCTTGGTTAGTACAGTATGTACTTTAATGGATTTAGTGTTAGAAAATAATTTTTTTCTGTTTGAAGCTACATATTATATGCAAACTACAGGTATTGCCATGGGGTCTAGGGTTGCACCTAGTTTCGCTAATTTGGTTATGGCCATGTGGGAGATTAAGTTTTTATACTCACATCCATTTTCAAAACACCTATTATTTTATAAGAGATACATAGATGATTTATTTATTCTATGGGATGATGACATTAGTTCCTTTGAAGCATTTGTAGACCATTTGAAGCATTCTACTGAATTTTTAAAATTTACTACAGGACATTTTGGAGATTCGATAGATTTTTTGGATATACATTTAAGCTTAAGTGATGATGGCACATGTTTTGAGAGTAACATCTTTAGGAAATCAAGTTTCACCAATCAATATTTACACTTTGATAGTCTGCATCCACAGTTTATGAAGCGAGGAGTAGTGAAGGGACAGTTTATTAGATTAAGTCGGTTAACAAGTAAGGGCGAGACTTTTTTGAAAGAAGCTTATAAGTTAAGTGGCTTTTTTTTGACAGAGTTTACAACGAAGTATGGCTTAATAACATTCTTAAAGAAGTAAATTCTTTAAGGAAAAATAAAGCTAGTCCTATATTACATCAAGTTCCTGACTTAACTTTGTGCTGTAAATCTAACAAAGGAATGGTAATTTTTAATTTAGCCTTTCCCATTCCTATTACTAATGAGATGGCAATTATTAAAAATATTATTGCCTATAATTGGAAAGTTATTTTAGGTAACAATGATTTAAGCGCTGTCGTTGGAAGGACTCCTGTGTTCACATATAAAAAGACTGTCAACTTGAAAATGTTGTTAGAAAATTATAATTTGGGTGTTACTGAACGTGATAATAGTCTAGTGTATGATACATTTCCGTGTAAATGTTGTAAACATTGTAGGTATATTTCAGGTAGTAGTACAGTATTCTTTAAACATCTTAAGCGAGTTTTTCATATAAAAGGGCATTTTACTTGTAAGACAAAAAATGTTGTCTATGTTGCCTTATGTAATTCATGTGAACAATTTTATATAGGAAAAACCATTAGGATGTTAAATAAAAGAATTTATGAACACACATTAGCCATCAAAAACAAAGATTTATCGAACGCTTTAGCAAAACATGCTATAATTTGTCCTGATTTTAAGAAATTCACATTTTCTGTGTTAGAAAAAGTCAGTGATGATTTGTTTTCTGGAAACTATAAAATTAAGTTAGAGTGTAAAGAAACCCTATGGCAGATTATGCTTAATGCAGATGCGTTCCATGGTTTGAACGATGCTATTAATATAAAATGTTTTTTACAGGCACAAAGATTATAAATGTTATAAATTTATAAATTAATATATTTTTTACTGTTTTAGATATACATTTTATGGATATTTTTAGGTGTGATAGTATTTCACAATTAACTTGAAACAAGATAGAATGTATAAATAATTTTTTGATTGGTTATTGAAGTTACATGTGACTATATGGAACAGTATTTAAACACTGGTAAAAGTGATACGTTATTTTCTGATGAAGTTCATGTTAATTAAAAGTGGACGAAATGCTTAATTTTTGACTGTGTTCATTTTCCGAGTCATTTCAGGTTTTTTGTTTTACTTGGTTTCAGTTCGTTTTTTTATATATATATATATATATATATAATCTATCTGTATATATATATATATATATATATATATATATATATATATATATATATATATATATATATATATATATATATATATATATATATATATATATATATCTATGAAGAATGAACGTCGTAAGAATAAAGCATACAAAAGGAATGAGAAGGGAATCAACAGCAACTCCAGTTTTATATAGCACTGTCAGATATCCTTTGTGAGACTCAAACCCTGCACCTTGTGTTTGTAAGGCAAACCTTAACCATTAGGCCATCCTCCCAACGCCTACATACACATAGATATATATATATATATATATATATATAATATATATATATATATATATATATATGAAGAATGAACGTCGTAACAATAAAGCATACAAAAGGAATGAGAAGGAAATCAACAGCAACTCCAGTTTTATATAGCGCTTCAGCGTATGTCATATCAAGCTTCGCAGGAGTGAGCAAAGTACCGCTACTCACACCACAGGCAGGATATTACCAGTGAGAGTAACATTGTTGATCTGCTAAGTCTACTTTACAATCAGAGGGTAGTCCCTGGTGGGACTACCCAAAAATTGATGGGATGATTGGCCATCCGACCATTACACAAGCAAGGGCAGGTATGTTCAAGGACTAAATGGTAGGAGAGCCTGCTAATACATGGGTTGGGACAACATTTATTTTATTTTTATTTATTTTATTTATTTTACATTTGTTGACCGGGCTAGTCTAGCTGGATACATATCCATTTTCAGCAGAGGCCCGGGGAGAAAAGCTCCTCGAGAGTACAGAACAATATTTTACTTAAATCAAAAAATAAAACAATTCAAAGTTTAACAGGTGGAAGTACCATATAAAGTTAAGCTATTTTATGCATGAAAGAACATATTGGAGAAAGTAGTTTAGTAAATAAGGAAATGTGTTCAGTTCAAAACACATTTGATTGTGGTATCTTATGTTAAGTATATATGTTAACATAGTAGGGAGACTGAGAGTCATATTATGATATAAAAGAGAGTCCAATCAATTGAAAGGCAAGATATATTTCTGGTTTTCATTAGGCAGTTAGATTATACAGTCATTAAGACTTAGTAACTTAGTGAGAAGAAGACGTGAGAGGTTAGTCTGGGTTCAGACAGGTGCACAGCCAATGTGATTTGAGGTAGGTTTTAAGCCTGATTTTAAATTGTGTTAGTGAAGGTAGGGAGGTCAGGTCACTGGGGAGAGAGTTCCAGGTTTTACCTGAGGTATTAGAGAACAGAGAGTCTCCTGCCTTATTGTAGGTTTTGTGTATTTGTACTAGTATTTTACTAGATGAGCGCAGGGTCTTAAAGTTGCTGTAGGGGGTGATAAGGTTGGTAAAAATTGGTGTGTTGTTAGGCTGATACAGGATTTTATAGGCAAATGTTAATTGTTTAAATAGAAGTAGATTAGGTAACTCTAGCCAACCTAGATTTTGATAATTAATACAGTGATGGGTCCTAAATGTAGAGCCTGTCGCAAATCTCGCAATATTGTTGTAGGAGACAGCCAGTTTGTTCATGTTGTTTTTTGAGAGGTTAGTATATATAGGGGAGGCATAGAGGAGGGTAGAGATTAAGTGGGTCTGGGCAATAGTAGATCTTGCTAGTGGGGTAAGAAAGGATTTGATTCTATAGAGGGAGCCTAGTTTTTTGTTAACTGTTTTTATGGTATTGTTAATGTGGCCTTCAAAGTTAAGGTTATTGTCAATTAGAACCCCTAGGAGTTTTGTGGTAGAGTCGGGGGATATGATGGTTCCATTGTTAGATGTGACAGTAAAGTGTAGAGGTGTGGCCCTGTGGGTGGGAGTAAAAAGTAGAAGTTTGTTTTTTTTGGGATTTAGGATGAGGCACTGATGTTGTAGCCATTCCTCAACTATGTTAAACACTTTTTGGGTGAGAGATTGTAAGGTCTGCTGGAGTTGGGGCCGAGCATATTAATGTGGAGTCATCGGCATATTGTATTAAGGAAGCTTGAGGACTAACAGTATACAGGTCGTTGATGAAAATAGAGAATAGAAGTGGTCCAAGTATAGAACCTTGGGGGACACCTAGTGCAATGGGGAGATGGGGAGATAGGTTGTTCTCCCACATAACTGCTTGTTGCCTATTGCTTAAGTAGGATTGAAACCATTGTATAGTAAGTGTATCAAGAGATAGGTTTTTCAGTGTGTTTATGAGAAGTTGGTGGTTAACCATGTCAAAGGCTATCCTTTGTGAGACTCAAACCCTGCACCTTGTGTTTGTACATGTAGGGCCCCTAATGCTCGGGAGAGAGCAATGTATGGAGGTGTGTCATCGCTGCAATAGCAATTGGACAATGGATGGTATGCGTGTATGTTAAACTCGGGTGGGGTGGAGGAACTATGAGTATAAAATTATGGATCCAGGCGTGTCAGGGTTGGATGGGCTGGTTCTAATTGGACCGCCTTGTCAAGGTCAGCGAGTTTGTTATAGGTATATATGCATACACACATGCATACATATGTAGAAGTACATTCCATGTAACACATTCATTCCATTTGCAGACATAAATAACATGAATGTGCCCTTACAAACCTCAACATTAGATAGAATAATAGGTTGTGTATAAGAGGGAAGGGACAAAACTGCTAAAATACAGAAGTGTGTACAATGTCCGAAGTCAGTGCTGTGCTGAAAAAATCAAAAGTGAAGACTTTCTCACACATGGAATCATTCCTGTGAGTTGCCTGCTACGGCAATGCCAATTACTAAACTGGTCTATTTGTAAAAGAATTACGTTAAACTCGTACATAATTAGCTCTCATGTGTAACATGTGTGTTACCAGATAGTTGTACTTATTAATTTATTGTAGTGTCATGTAAATGGGAGTAAGGATGTAATGAAGTATAGAGTCTAATCTTGAAATAAAGACATGTGTGTCCCATGTGGGACAACCCAAAAATTGTGAATAGTGCCCTATTGTTCACTCATGTCACCAATGTTTGTAGACTAAAAGTCTGGGATTTCTGAGGATACGTGGAGTGAGTCAACCGATGGGATGGGTCTACAGGAGTAGGGAGTGGCCAATGTGTAGTGGTGTGGATACACCGTGAATCCAACTGGAGAATGGATGACTGCAGTGTTAGTGAGGTGTCGGGGTGGGTGTTTGGGGAACTAGGAGTCATGGGTATATGGGTATATATGCAAATGAAGCAGCACAGCAATCCACCTAACGAACAGACATTCCCATTCCAAATTCCACTGCAGCACATACCATTTTCCATCGGTAATCTGTATATGAAAATATTTCAACATCTGTCCACTGTATAACCTGCAAAATAGCAATTAAAAGTGAACTGGAGTGAAGTGTCAGTGTTGTAATGAATAAGGCACTAGTAAGCAGGTTTAAGCATATATAAACACCAGTAAGTGTGTTTACATGGGGTTTGCATTGCTTTACAGACACACACACACACATATATATATAGATTCATAAGTTGATTGATTAGTACTAAGCTAACTGCCCTTGCAAGCCATTTTAAGCCTAGTCAATTATCCGTTGTGAGACTCTAACCCTGCACCTTGTGTTTGTAAGGCAAACACCTTAACCATTAGGCTACCCTCTATATATATTTCGGCTGCTCCCGTTAGGGGTCACCACAGTGGATCATCTGTTTCCATTTCATCTTGCTCTGTCACACCAACCACCTGCATGTCCTCTCTCACCACATCCATAAACCTTATCTTAGGCGTTCCTCTTTTCCTGTTACCGGGTAGCTTTATCCTTAGCATCATTTTCCCAATATACTCAGCATCCCTCCTCAGCACATGTCCAGACCAACATAATCTTGCCTCTCTGGCTTTGCCTCCAAACCTTCCAACCCGACCTGACCCTTTAATATACTTATTCCTAATCCTGTCCACCCTCGTCACACCCAGTGCAAATCTTAACATCTTTAATTCTGCCACATCCAGCTCAAACTCCTGCCTTTTTGTCAATGCCACTGTCTCCAACCCATATAACATAGCTGGTCTCACTACCCTCTTGTAGACCTTCCCTTTCACTATTACTGGTACTCATCTGTCACAGATCACTCCTGACACTCTTCTCCACCCACTCCATCCTGCCTGTACTCTCTTCTTCACCTCTCTTCCACACTCACTGTTACTCTGAACTATTGATCCCAAGTATTTAAACTCATCCACCTTCGCCACCTCTGCTCCTTGCATCCTCACCATTCCTCTATCCTCCCTCTCATTCACGCACATATATTCTGTCTTAGTCTTGCTGACCTTCATTCCTCTTCTCTCTAGAACATATCTCTATCTCTCCAGGGTCTCCTCCACCTGTTCCCTACTCTCACTACAGATTACAATGTCATCTGCAAACATCGTAGTCCATGGGGAATCCTGTCTGATTTCGTCTGTCAACCTGTCCATCACCATTGCAAATGAGAAAGGGCTCAGAGCTGATCCTTGATATAATCCCACCTCCACCTTAAACGCATCCATCACTCCCACTGCAGACCTCACCACTTTTACATACATACCCAGAATACAAGGGTGGGAAAGCCTGATGACCCATGGGTCAAGACGATGTATGACATGGGTCCTGTGAAGTGGAGAGTGGGCAGAGTGTAGTGGTGTGTTCAGACCCGACCAGGACCCAGAGTAAGGATGGGTGCTGTAGAGGAGGTGTGGGTGGGGGAACTATGGGTAGCTAGTTATGGGTCTAGGTGTGCAGGTGCTGGCTGATGTGGGCCTATATGCACAGCTCCAGGGATGTAAGCAAAAGTGTTCATTGGGCAGAGGCATCGCCCAATGAGCAGCCACACCCGCTATGAGTCCCACTGCAGCAAAGTGTAATCTACATGGCAAGGAATGGAATAACCAGCTGTAGATGTATATATGTAGAGTTATGTGTGTGTATATCTACCCACAGCAACATAGAGATATACCTCTCCCTCTCTGTAGTACAAATGTATACATACAGAGACAGAATACATATACATACCCACATATAGATATATACATATGCAGACACCCATAGACCCATATGTTGTTAGATATATATAGACAGCAATATATAAATATATACATGTATGCATACATATACAGATATATATGTATATCGTAATGTGTGTATATATATATATATATATATATATATATATATATATATATATATATATATGTGTGTGTGTGTGTGTGTGTGTGTGTGTGTGTGTGTGACTGTATATATACACATGTATATAGCTAGGATATGATACAGCAGTTACAAATTACTTTTGTTCACAGTCCATGCATATGGGGGTGAGGGGTCCAATCAACAAACGTGTAACATGTAGCATCAACCCACCCACCCCCAGCTAGGCCGGTGAGACATACAGACACACAATAAAAGTAAACACACCACTGCTTCCCAGACCACAGGCAGGATGCTACCAGTGGGAGAGACCGGCCAGGTCTAATCTTGAAACAAAGACATCAATGTCCCTTGTGGAACACCCCAAAAATTACTGATCATTGGAGTTAGTCCCTATAATGATTCATCAAACCAGGCTGTAGACGTACACGGACAAGTAGGTTGTGCAAGCCTGATAACCCATGCGTTGACACAACGTACGACATGTGTCCTGATACGTGGAGAGTGGGCAGTGTGTAGTGGTGTGTTTATACCCCACCTGCACCCACAGTAAGGATGAGTGCTGTAGAGGAGGGGCAGGTGGGGGAACTATGGGTATGAAATTATGGGCCTAGGCATGCAGGTGTTGGCTGGTGCAGTCGTATTAGGACCGCCCCGGGGATGTAAGTAATATTCTGAAATGGGCATAGCTTATGCCCATACCTCTCAAACCCTAAGAGCAAATCCACTGGACAGGATATAAACCGTTGGGGAACAAATAGGGACCATACCTCTCAAATGTCCCTGATTTCCAGAGACGTCCCTGATTTTGACTCAAATTCTAACTCTGTCCCACTTAATCCCTCCTAAAACTAGTAACTTTTGGAGGTGGTGAATTACATGTAATGAATAATGACAACAATTAAGAGTTATAAACTTAATTTACCTCAGAAAATGTGTATTAATTCATATGCTCTGAGTATGTCATTGTGTCAAGTTAATACCCCTAATATTTTAAATGTGTCCCTGATTGTCCCTGATGTTGTCATGACGTGTCCCTGGTTCAGTTGATATTTGTCCCCAATCGTTTGAGAGGTCTGATGGGGCTAGAAAGCACATATTCCACTTACAACCTTAGAAAGATGATAGAATAATAGGTATAAGATGATAGAATAATAGGTATACAGTAGCATGACTCGGCTGAAGGATGTGGGTTCCAAAACCCAATTACTTGTTTGTATTGAATGGTGTCAGTTCCCATGTATTAGCCAGACAGGCGCAGATTGTAAGAGGAACACACCAATAGTATCAATCAAACACTGGACAGGCAGCGGATTCCATACAGTTGAATGGCACTTACGCCTAATGGGCAGCCATTCTCGATACTGTAGGCATGTAATCCGATGTAATGGGCATCACAAGGTAATATCATAGTCCTCACCCCCACCCAGGGGTGTGAGTGTCAGATGCAAACACCAAATGCAGTGCTTTTGCAAGTGCAGGAGCAAGCCGGTGTAAGCCTGTTTGGCCGCCGGTATGTGAGTATCACACTGGTGAAGCAATGTAGAGGCTAACTGAGTGTAAGAAACTGTAACCGGAGGTTAACATTGCTTAGCTCCATGCAAACCCACACACACTCGTTCACAACTGTTTTAAGTGCCTTAATCACTCTGTACCCAACAGTTTATGTTCTGGCCATCAACAAAAAAATCAGGCTCTGCAAGGCTAGAAAGCAGGACCCTGTACATCACAGACATAGTAGTAAACCACTACGCCATGATAACAATATATATAAAGGAGGTATCAGCAAACTAATCCTTACAACAGGGAAACAAATCAAATATGTGAACTGAATCTATGTACAGTGTAATGTTCTATAACCTGCCACAGACCATAAATATATAGATTGGAGTACTGCAGTAAACATAGAGTTGAGATGTCACTGTAATAAGGTTCAGAAGTCCCCAGGACACTATACAGTGTATGTACACATGAATGACAGATACCAGAGACATATATAGCCTGTAATAAGTAAGACATTGCTGACAAAAGTCAAATATAGTGCTAGATAACCAATAAGAAATGCTAACTGCTGCACAGCCCAACTAAGTAATTGTAAACAATGTATAGGGAAGCCAATACAATATGCCCACAGGTACACATCTTTAAGCAGTGCCACCCTGAAGTAAGCATGTGTGCCCATAGCTTAGCCTTTTTGAAACCGGCCAATTACTGAAAAGTGAGGGAATCTGGCCCTACTTAAACTGAAGAGGCGGAAATATGGCTCATAACTGGTTGTAGCATCCCCCTGCAGACAGAATGGCTGGAGTGGGAGAAGGCACACGCTGTAGAGCGCAGTGCTGGGGCATCCAGGAGTCCAAATTCATGGTATGGCTCCTGGTAAGGCACCATGACAGGAGACTACTGCAGGGCCAGTACCAGGGCTCGCAGTACAAAATGGAGGCCTGGGGCAGTCTCGCCCGTAACCTCACTAGTGCCACAGGTATCCCCCGGACTGATGAGCAGGTCAGACACCACCATGCAGACCTGAATCGGCAGAGGGGGGATGTCCTGTAACAGTGGATCCAAGAAGCAAGGCAGATGCAGAATGCTCCAGAACTGAGTAAGTACTCCTTCCACTATGTAGTTAATAATTGCCTAGCTTGTGTATACTATGGATAGGTATGGCTAAATATCACTGTACTTCCCTGACAGCTGAAGATGAGTGTGCTGTAAACCAGCAAGCCTATGATGCAAGACTGCAAAGGATGCGTCACGAGGCAGGTTAGTAAATAGCCTGCACGTACTGTCATAACAAATAAATGTAAGAGCCTGAGAAAGTGTTGTACCAGTATACAGAATAGTGTAATATGCTGCGAATAAAGGTGTAACCCCTGCATTGCTTCTGTTTACTCTGCAGTCATATGTTGTTGTACTGTTGCAGTTATTAAATAGTACTGTTGTAGTATGCAGTGTTACCCACACTGTGGTATGCAGATACAATGTGTATGAAGTGCTGTGTAAGAATGTCGGAAGTGCAAACAGGTCAGTCATATTACACAAAATACATTGCAAAGCCTCCCAGTTGCCTAATAGCATAGTGTACAGTGATCTTAACTGTAATGCTTTTGTCACACACAGTAGGGCTTTGGATCCCAGGAGCACTAGTAAGTTGTACGCATAATCATTCCATACAACTGCACACAGTCTGTTAGAATGTTCAGAGAGAAAGCTGTATGCATATTTACACTTAACAACTGTACAGATTTTGCTAGAATGCTTAAATAGAGAGTGGTATGCATATTCATACCCCTCAACTCTTCCAATCTGCCCAGTATGTCCTGATAAATGGCCTACATCACCTGCCTTTTGCCCTGTTCCCCTGATAAATTAGTGTGAAGATCCAAGAAATGTAGGCAGCTGTTAATGACATATAACTGACAGTCAGACTTGTACATAGTCAGAGAATGTACATGCAAACATACCTGTCATCCGAACATCTCACCCAAAGTGTATGAGAGCAGTCTCAAAACATGTTACATTAAGACCTGCATCTTTTCAAGCTGTATATAAGACACAGGTCCCGTACATACTAATCTACAAACATACCATTGTACAATATAATGTCATTGGGTAGTGTAATAATACATGTAAGGGACAGACCACTGCAGTAACTACAAATGTTGTGAAAACTACAAGGATGTATTAGTTGTTAATTAAAGTCTCTCTCTCTCTCAACCCTACCATATGTGCAAACATAACGGTTTCACACAACTCATTTGGTATGTATATACTCCTACCCTTTGTTGGGGCATATGTCCTATTGGTTTATAAATATTTACATCTGTTTCTATGCATGTGCCATGTTAAAATACACCCATATTGGTGGCCTGTTGCCATCATTGAAACCTGCATGTTGTTGTAATGGCCACCGTTTACCCATATATGCATGTGTTCTGCCTGCTCTGCAACTATGTTATATCTGGTGCCCTGGGTAATGGGAATACCTATGCATGCTGTTATAACTAATCATGAATGCTGTTGACTATTACTAACCCATATCTGCCTGAAACATACTACAACATAGCTCATATGGGAAGGCCAGTCCCAGCGGACCTACCTGTCCCACCTCAGCTAACCATGGCACAGGGCACCAGCACATCTGGGGCCCAGTATAGGACCTCCTCGTACGTTGGCCCTGCACCACCTTTGGGTGGAACCGCCACAGGGGATGGGGCTCGGCCCCCCCCCCGGGAGTGGGAGCAGACAGGAACCTGTCACCCATGGTACAGTCCAGGCTGTGGTGCGTAGGGAGCTCGACAGCGATATTCGAGACCACCTACCCCAGCTTGAGGGCTGAGTGACACAACTAGACGGTGAGCCTGCCCCTCCTACACATTCCCAGCACAGCCTCCTTCTGGGCTGTGAAGGTGCAGTGGTGACTGCCCAGGTGTGGGGACCTCAGTCCCACTGTATCCATTGGTGGGTTCATGGGCTTGCGACTTCCAAACACCCCTCCCCGTTCAAGGTGCCCCCCCTACATGTGTCATATACTGCCCCTGTGCATGTCTTGTTTGTCTTGTCTGTCATCCTATCCAACCTATCCTCCCTGATCATACCTAATCTCCTTCCCCAACATCCCACTCTCACCTAAACATAAAAGAAAAGGGCAATCTGTTCCGGCAAAAAAGCACGCCCCATACAAAGCTGTCCATTTCACACACATGCCCACTGGACACATGTAAATGTTTCTAATTGGCATCATAACATATTATTGTTGTCCTCACTCCTCTCTCAGGGTTGTGAGTGTCCAAATGTCCTGCCAAATTTATTGCATATGCACAGCCGTTGCTGTAAAAGAAATGGACAGCTATGGACCTTCCCTACACCCTTCCTGCACATCCCTAGCTATTTTCCCTGCTGTCTTTCCCTCTTTGTGCCCCTTTTTCACCACTTTCCTATCAACCCTTTTTTCTTTTCTTTTAAAGAAATTAGCGTGGGGGTAAGCGGGAGTAAGAACTTTTAAGCAGCAGTGAGCGGGTTTCAGCCTCTTTGCGTGGGGGTAACCACTGCCTACACAAGTTAAGCAATCAAGAAGGTGAGTGTAAGGAACTATAATGGAAAGTAACCACTGCTTACCATTGCACAAACCCACGTACAACCACTCACAACTGCTTAAAAGTGCCTTAATCACTTCATATCCAATGGCCTTGTTCTGCCCAGCAACAAAATAAATGGCCTCTGCAAGGCTCAAAACCAGGACCCTATACACCACAGCCAATGTGATTAACCACTAAGCCATTGCAAATATACAGACATCGGATGTTATCACAAACATATCATCCAGCACAGTCATTCAACAGTATAGGAAATGTATTCCATCATGTAGATGTATGTGTGTGTGTTTATGTCCAGATATAGATACATACATATATATAGATATATCCCATGTGACAACAAAGCATTAAAAAGGAATGAAAAGGGAAATACCAGCAACTACTGTATTATGCTGTGGTGTTGTCCTATGTAATATCAAGACTCCCTCAGACAGACATGTCATATTAATACATGCAAACATTTGTACATTGGCCAAATACATTACTCTGTGCATTTTATTTACATTAACACAACAGTTCCTGTCCAATCATTATGTGAGAACAGTGCTCTTGCAAGGTGTTGTGTGCGACATCATCATCATGAAAAAGGTAAATGGGGTAACCATAGAGGGACTGGTAGTGTCATGTGTACAATGGGGTCGTCTGCATCACGTGTACCTGGAACCTTTAGGAGTCATGTGCATACAAGGATCGTGTGCCTGAGAGACAGGGGTGAGGACAACAGTAGTATGTTGTGATGCAAATTAAAAAGGTTACATGTGTGCAGTGGACACTTGTGTGAAAAGGACAGCTATGTATGGGGAAAATGTTGTTCTAGGAACAGATTGGCCTTTTGTTTCCTTAAGGTGAGAGTGGGATGTTGGGGAAGGAGAGTAGGTATGCTCGTGGAGGATAGGTTGGGTAGGATGACAGACAAGACAGCATACATGGTCAGTATATGACACATGTGGGGGAATACAGTTTGGATGGGGAGGGGTGTTCGGCAGTCACAAGCCCATAAGCCCCGAGATGGAAACAGTGGGACAGAGGTCCCCACCCATGGGCAGCCACCACTGCACCAAAATAGCAGCAAAGGTGGCTGTGCTGGCGGCTGT
>NC_056733.1:1751545011-1751665011 GCF_019279795.1 Protopterus annectens
GCACTCCAATTCTAACCACAGTAGGCCATCGTGTGCATGCTCATACATGTACATGTACAGAACATGTTGCAATAGACTCCTATTGTAAACACACAGGTTTACAGCTATGTACATCTTACCTGTCAGTATATATGCACATCATACTGGTTTACTATCAGATACCTGTATGTGGCCCGTAAATTATATATCTGTGTCTGTGTTGTGTGCTACACATGCATACATGTACATGAAGTACTGACATATATATGTTAAGTATACACAATCATGCATGTGTGGACATGACAGACAATAGGTTAACTGGGACACACAGGCAGATGCTACCTACAGCATGTGTCACACACCTTCTGCCTTGAAAGGCATACATTGATAGCAGGTTGTGGACAGTGCCATTATACTTGAAACAGTGGCATGTGCAAGCATAATGTGTGAGCCCCATTGTGTAATGGTACTGAGGTACAAGTGTCAAGATGACCTCTCCTGGCTGTGTTAGTAGTTGTCATTATTAGCAGGACTGCTACACTAAGTATATCTCACATTGGTCATATACACAACATCTGCTGCTGTCTGTCAACTTAGATGTGGCATTTGCTACCAAGGACATTACTGCCACTCACAGTGATGTCATGGGATGAATGGCAACTGCTAGACCAAAACAATGAGCCAATGTCCTGCTGTTATTATGAAGTTGTCCAGTGTCTGTCATTCTGGGCTGTCATGAATGAATGACAAGCCTGCGACACAGAGCACATGCATCCATGTTTCCAGTGAGTGTGGATAATACCTAGGTCGCATTTACCCATATAGTCGCATTCTAAGGCAAAAGTCCTAGACACAGAAGTAACACCCTGACACCTACAAGACAACTGCATTGTATGCTTATGCTAACCAGTGCTAGATGTGTCAATTTCATAATCCATTTGCTCAATGTAGAACCTACAATGGGGAATACTGACATCTGTGCAGTGAGGAATACCTGGCTGAAGGCTCTGTAGTGCACAATTGCACTACCACCATATAACTCAGATCCAGACATGTAGGCAATAACAATGGTATGGACCATTTCAGGTGGTGGTGTCCACATATTCATAAAGGCTACTCACATGTAAAGACCACTACTCCGCCATAACTCATCACAGATGAGTCAGGTACAGGTGATAGTGGCAAATGCTGCATTCTAGGTTGTATCCTCATATACATCCACCACCTTGTCCCCAGACTACCAACACACATCCATATGTGGTATGACATAGTATGGTAGACCACCAGATAACCTTCGATTGGTGGACTGTACCTAGGCCTACATCAACTGTGCAAAGTAACCATGTACAGACACAACTGCATAATGTGTTATGCAATGCAATAATACAACTGTTTGTAACCAGCTCAGTTGTACACATACCAGAGTCCCTCAGATGTTGTCAGCATTAACACATTTGACTGTTGCTGTACACCAGTAAACAACACCCTCATGGTTGTATATGACCTAACTGTACCTGCCCTGGATATGTACATCCCACACTCATACAACATAAATTACATTACCATAGCTTTCATTATTCTTTCTACATACAGGTGGCTACATTCATTACACACATGCACATGGCATATAGCATGCTAACAGTACATAAGGTTTGATATCTATGTTAACAGAGAAATATTCCTTCTCTATCATACAACAACCCATGTGGCATGTATGTCATTAGACATGTCCACCCAATACAATGCCTACAAACATACCCAAATAGCAGGATCATAGGACCTAACCAAGGCCCGTATTGACAGACACAGGGAAATCCAGCTCTGATCTGTATGTTCCTGAGTAGTCACAGGTGAAATGTCCATGACATGTACAGCCATGTGTGCCCACAGCTCCTACATATACCCCATGTCAACAATTGCAAGCCATGCATGTTGTGCACTGTCTGGACATTAGCCTTAGTACCACAATAGCCAGTATGCGCTGGGTTGAGATGTTTACAAGCCACAGACCTCGCACATGCTTGAATGAGTGTACTGCCTAGCTCTAACAGAGCACATTGCTGGCACTCCTCCAGTAAACATGAGGTGTGTGTGGCAAATGTGATGTGCTCACTGTTGTCCATTATAGTTCCCTGACTTCACCATGAAACTGTCAAGTAACAGTTTGTAGGAGCATGACATGGCATAATGCTGTGTGTGTCTTGCTGATATGTGCTGTTGTCATATATGTACACTTGGCTACTCAGTGAAGGTGGTTGTGTCCTACCAGTACATTAATACAACATCCATTATGGTGTAATGCTTGGCTATGTTTCACACATGGTGTGGGGAAGGTGTGAAATATATTCTCTTGACCTGCTAGTCCACTTACTGATGTAGATCGCATATGTGTACATGTAGTGATGTTTGTTTAGATTCCATGCATGTGCAGTGTCTGATGTTTGAAGGTGACTGTTGTCTTAGTATAGCATGCTGTTGCAATACAGCCTCAACATTGCCAACTGTATATGGTAATATGCTCAAAGTACAGTAAGCTGTACTTGAGGTATGACTACTAAGTGGTGGGGCTACTTTGCAGATGAATGATTACTGAGGAAAGCTCACAGGTGTGTTGCAACCATTCCTACAATAACCTGTGTAACTGCTAAGGTCTGGTTTTGTTAATTGAAGTGGAAGACAGACAATGTAGAATGCAGTAAGGGTGACACTGAAGGCAAACCTCTTGACACCTGTAACAATAATAACTCCCCTGTGAATATATTGTGCATATATCAGCACAGTTGGCAATGGAAAGAGTCAGTACACTTTGTAGCGAATGCAATAGTGCTGTACCTCTGTAATACGTATCATGAGATAAGCAGGTCTTTGATTCACAGTACTGGCACGTGTGGGTGTGTGTGTGTCCATATATGTCACGTATGGTTGGGAATACATCCCACATGTTTTTCACTCTCCTGAACACTATTATTGACATCAGTACAGAGTGAAGTGTAGAAAGAAAGGCATAGTCAGGTGGTTGAACCTCACACAAGCCAAGTGACTGTATGTGTGTGACATAGTTGTATATCTTTGTGAATACCACAGTGTGTGTGTGTGTGTGTGTGTGTGTGTGTGTGTGTGTGTGTGTGTGTGTGTGTGTGTATGACTGTCCGTGTGTATGGCTGTCCGATCCCTGGAGTGAGGCTGTATTTTACCATAGTGAAATGTTCATGCCCCCTCCCCCCATCCACTCAATGCAGTCTAGTATCCCTGTTGATATCATCAATCTTAGATGGGCATTCTAACCGCCTGTTAACATGCACACCCTGGGGTATGGCTTGTTGTTACATAGACTACTGATGAACCCCCTCCCCAGATACACTCACTGCACTGTAGTATCCCTGTCGATGTCCTCAATCTTAGGCCATTCCGACTACGTGTACATGTGTAATCTCTGTGGCGCATCTTGTAATTGCGCAATACTGTAATGATGATTTGCCCATAGGCAGGAGTTCTCATCCCAACACTGGCAACTGTGTGTGTGTGTCAGAGTGTGTGTTACTGTGTCTGTGAATCCCTGAGTGTGTGGGTGTCTGTGTTTGCATCCTGTCATGGCAGCAGGTATTACTGCTTCTCAATGAGAAGCCACTATTTCCACTGGCATTTACCCTTGTCATCCGCTATACCACTCTTTTACCTCCTCCCCGCTCCAGGTAACTATAGTTGAAGGTCTACGTGAACATGCTAACTATACCTGTGATGTCACCCACTATGGATGTCATGGTTCTGAACACAGTAGCTTACTACACAGCTATCATGCTCTTGAATCATTAGAACAGTAAACAGAATTGAAACATGGGAGATTATAACTGTGATGTGGAAGCTGCAAAGTGCATCCAGGTATTGTCATACAGACCTGTGAGTAGTCAACATGTACATATGGGACACTAACCGCAAACACTGACATCCCCCGGCACATGCAATTACACCTGAAAGAGGAAGGCAGGACATCAAGATCAACACACTGTTAATGTTGTTATACATGATACATACTGTCAAATGTACAAAATGCATTCTAAAACTGTAATACATGGTATGTCTGCTGCCGGTTAATACTACTCAACAATATTAATCTACAATTGTCTACCTAGTATGTTCACCCTGTGCATCAGACCATATGAGCATGTCCCTGCACCAATGATGTGGATGACAGGGATGCGGCACAGGCATCATCATATGCACAGGGTGATAATGTTTGCCAGATGCCTAAGCTGCGCCATTGGATGATATCATGTGTGTGTGTTAGGGCCTGTGATATCATTGGGTGTGTGTGGATGTTATGCATGTGTGTGTGTTGAGGTGCCCTACATTTGTTTCTGGTGTGTGTGTGTGTGTTTGTGTGTGTGTGTGTGTGTGTGTGTGTGTGTGTGTGTGTGTGTGTGTGTGTGTGTGTGTGTGTGTCCATGCATGCAAACAGGTCTGGCATGTGGCTGGCCTACACAGGGGTATTATTGACACTGCAATCTGTACAAGGCAGGTTTCACAGTTCACAGTGTCCGACTATGGCCACATGATCTGCACCTGCCAGGGGTTGCACAGGCACTACCAGGCAGAGGTCCAGATTGAGTACTGTCTGATGACACATGTCCACTGGAACTGTGTCCCTGTTGGAACCATCCAGGACCATGTGCACGTGGCCTGCTGTGTCCTGGTGTGGACTGCACAGCACCAGCTGCACTGCTGCTGCTATCACCACTATGGGAGTGGGCATGTGCAGTAGCATGTTCACGCAGACCTTCAACAGGTGATGTAGCTGATCTACATTCACGTGCCTGATGCCACACTCCCACCAGATGTTCCAGCACAGACATTCCACTCCACGGTCAAGGACTCCCACCATGTCACCCAATCGTCTATCCAAAACATCTGCAAGATGATGGTGAGCATTTGCAATTACCTGGATGTTGTTGGTTAATGAATGGACAGCAGACCTCTGAAGCCTCAGACCTTCTCTGTTGTGCCATTCAGCATGTGCCTGTGCCTCCATTACAGCCCAAAACATGCGTCTGGTGACTCCAGCTGATGTGCTTTGTCTCGCAGGGGCCTGCTGGTCAGTGGTCCTCCTATGAGCAGCACTGGGCACATGCCTGTGTGGGAAATCACCAGTCAGTGGACTGGGATCATAGTGTGCAGGCACACCTTCCATAGTCTCCACACTTCCCTGTTCCATGCTTCCACATGCCAACTGTCCTTCCTGTATGGCCAGTGGTGATGGGGTATGTGTAGGCAGGGGAACTGTGTGCGAGGATGAGGGGGGTACAGGTGGAATGGCAACCAATGGCACAGATTCAGCCCCTGACAACCCTGTCTGTGCCTCAATCATACTTTCATCATCACTGCAAGAGTCTTTGGGGACACTAACATCAGGTGGACTGCAGGAGGGCAACACACCTACATTAACACCTGTGAGGGGCAGACAAGAATTGTACATTACAAGTTATACAATACAGACACACAGACACATGCTATGGCACCCAACGGCATGCAACATGCAGGTGATATGGCAGATGGCATTCAGCTTAGACAATTATAATGGTAGTTATCATGCATCCCTGAGTAGCACACAACAGCATGCATGTGTTATAGCAGACGGCATGCACCTTACACAATTATAGTGGTGGTTAACATACATACCTGTATTGCACCATTTGTGTTAGTAGCTTATGTCCCATACCTGCAACACAATGCATGTACTATGCACCACTGCACCGCACTGCCATGGTGTGTGCAACATACACCACATGTTAATAGACTATCACTGACCTTTGTACATCTGCCACTGATGCTTTGTGTTGGCCACTGCCTCTATGTGTGAGGACATGAGCAGAAGGGTTTGTCGACTGAATACTATGTTGGCCTGAGCCCTAGCTTGCATATCTCCCCCAAAGCAGTGCATGTCTGTTCAACATTATTCTGCCTACCCCTGAGCTGAGTCTACAGACATTGTGCATGTGGCTGTTCACACATGTTTGACATGGCTGTCCCTACTTTGCAGTAGTGCCACAGACCAGCACAGGTTTATAGTACACCGGCCTGATGTGTGGTGTATGTCCTTGCCAATCACATGTAGTATGACATGTCTTCTGCTGACATGTTGAATGACATACATACATGTGTAACACAGCGGTGTCCTTTCCAATCTACAGTACGGTAATGGTGTCCCAATGCAGGGATGTGTTATACTAACATGGGCCTTCAGCAGAAGCAATGTTGTCTGTCCACCCTACAAATAAGCAGTGACATACTGCACATTGAGCTGATGTGCATAGCTATTGCAGGGCATCATGTAGCTTCACTATTGCTATACAGTGTGAGTTAGTGACACATTTCATAGCCATGACTGTGTCCACATACAATACATATCTAATGTGGAACATGACCCACATCACTGATGTGTATACACACTAAACCCTAATGTGGAATGTGTGACACTGGTCACAGAAGGGTATACAGATGACACCCCTGCACATCTGCAACCATATTACTGATGCCTGGCAACTATGTCCACACATGGCTAACTTAGCAGTACTCTATGTCCCATATGCCATCTGTTTACTTCTCACACATGAGGAGCAGGCATGACAGTGATGTCTGACACCAGCAAGGTGAATGTACTGTATCTGTGGTCTGATGTGGTTGTATGTGTATGTTGTGCAACACATGTATGTATTTCGATACTGTATAGCTGAATGCTTTCATGTCGTGACACACTCAAGATGTTCAAGACATGTTATGTGGTGGTTTCATGTTATGCCTACACAAGCTGTGCACAGGCCTGTATGATGTTTAGTGTTTCACATCTGCAATATTACCATTACACAAAGGCCATAGTTGTACTGTGTCGAGCCAATGTACAACAGGGTGTACACACATGTACATCACTTCTACTGTGTGTGTTGCTTTATGTCTCTGGCCATCCTCCATGGCCATGTGTACACATGTTCTGTCCAATGGTTGTGATGGCCATCTATTTCACATGTCAGTGTTATTCCATATGAGATACACCCATAGATGTCATATGCTCCACTAAGGACAGGGTTATGCAGACAAAGGGTGGTATGTATGGGATGTGAGATATCATATTTTGCAGGATAGTTGAGCAGTGTTTCAGTCAGCCCACTACATGTCATGGACATGTCAGATAGCACATGACATTGTGTGACATTCATAGCAAGGGTATAATCCACAAGGGTGTACCCTTTGGTCTGGTCATAGTCCAGCTCCAACACATTTAGAGTGTGTGCACACATATGCTCTCTGTACAGTACTGTTTGTATTCCCAACATGTGTAATGCTGATCTGTAGTACCTGTCCCTACAGTGAACCACACCTCCACCATTGTATTCACAGCTGTTCACACATCTGGCAATGACAGTTTGGAAGGTTTAGTGTAGGTGTTTCATATAGTCTTCAATTGTTTCACATGGATAACCACTGTGATGCATTGCAGGTCTGACCAGTGTCTATTAACAGGACCACCATACATTATGTGTGCATGTGTTATGGCAGATAGCATGCAATTAATATGATCTGTACATTATCAAGCCTGGTAAATAATAACAATCTCACCTGACACAGGCTGCTGTCACTGCAAAATGCCAGAGGTACCTAAACAGGAGTGTCACAGCAGTAAGATCATTGTCCACACCTGTGTGATAGCTACAGGGTGCAATGTCCTTGTTAGCACATAAGCCAGTACAATGCACTATACTATTAAGTATGCACATCTGTGCATACATAGAGTATCTGACTATAGTATGTGGCATATGTGCATACATGCCTTGCATATGATGTTACATTACATATTGTACAGTAACACATGTAACTAAGTGAAATATAGTTGTGTTATATGTGCAGTGCTGACTTACCAGGCAACTCCAGGCTTGGTGGTTGAGAGACACCCACCTCCACAATACCAGCTAAAACTTGTGGATGGAGGTCTGCAGGTGGCCCCAGGTTGGCCAGTAGCTCCTCGGTACATGTGAGTGGGGGCTGGGTGAGTGGCCCCCAACCTGTTGTACCTTGTTCCCTGGTGATTGCATTAGCACGCTGTTTTGCCCGTCTTATGAGGTCGGTGCAGTGTCAGTGCACCTGCCGATAGGTGCGATTGTGACTGCCAACATCATTTACCCTCCTGTGGAGTTCCTCCCACAGGACATCCCATTGCTGTGCATCCTGTGGCACATGGCTAAAGAGTGTTAAATGGTTGTCGAGGAGGTATGGGATGAGGACCTCATCCTCCAAGTGAGTGTATGCTGGCAGCCTACCACGTGGCATATCTGGAAGATATAATGATGGAGACAGGTCACAGTAACTCACAGAGAAGTACAGAAATACAGCTGAACATACATGTGTATCACATTTATTAAGATTACAAATAAGTCTTTGCAAATATACATGACACTAACACCACTGACATCTTTAAGTCACACACATTTGACACTTACTGGTGATGTGATGTTATCACCATATATGTGTGTGTCATGTGATGACATTGCTCATACTCCATGTGGATGTTGTCTTGATGTGGGCATGTCTGTTTGCCTGTACTGGTGTCTTTACCTATCAGCACATGCCTGGATGTGTTCACATTAATACAATAGACCTTAATGCTGTGTATATGTCACATATATAGTAATACACAGCCTTTAGGGATGTGAACTGTGACCCTGCAGACTGGCTCACAGAATGTTTTACATGTAGGTGTTTTGCCATATACATCTACATGGCACTGTACAGCTGTGTAGCATCCTGCCATGTATTGCTTGTGTTGCACATGTGAAACACATGGGACAATAGCTAGCCTGATGGTATTTGCAGGGTTGGATATCAACTATAGCATGTATGATCATAGTGAACTAGTAGGCTGTATGCCCTGGGCAATTTATGAGCCTAGGCAGAAAGGTTACTTAGCTGAAGCCAACAGACAGGTAAGTTTCAGTGGCCAGTTCAAGCAGTGCCACAGAACTGATCCACAGGGTTACTGATATATTGGGCATGTGGTCATCACACAATGTCACAGAGAGGGGCGACGTGCAGCTTTGATGGACAGGGATGCATAGTATGGCAAGAGTATGTAAAGTGTATGGGACAGAGATCTGTCAGGCATGTTGTGATCCTTGTACTAGAAAGATGTATGTCCAGGAAGTATGTGTTTATTTGGAATAAGGATGTATTAAGTGTAGCATATCCAACATCTCTGGGTTGGACATGGCTTTATTCAGGGTAGGCTGCATGCTACATAGTGGAACTAGGGATTGGGAAGGGCAGTGTAAGCCATCTACACATGGGCAACAACCCTTAAAGGAAATATGTGATCTATTATGGGTCACATGAGTGTTGAGTATGGCTGAACAATTATCTCTACATTCATGGATGGCACCCTGTCATGATTAGGGGTGCCACATACAACTACCTGACTGCTGTGGGGAAGTAACTATCAAAGGAAAGACTACTATCCAGCTGCATCCCATACACACACAGTTGCCATTACGTGTGGTAGTTCATGGGTACAGGGTTTTTAACATATGGGATGACAATGCAATACTTAGCTGTCAGATTGTGGCCATACGTCACACACCACACATCTGACACACAAAGGCCCTTCTGTATGTTGAACGCAGCACACATTGAGTCAACTATTGCTCCTAGTTCATAGTCATTTTGCAAACATCAATAGGCAGATGCCTTCTGTGTTAGTCTGTGTGGTATAGATAACAAAGAGGGGGAGTACCAGGAATGAACCCTGTATTACTGTGGCTGGCACTGGTTTGATGTGCGTGTATTAGTCAGACACCTTCTGTAGTGTTGGTTCTGCCAACAGGCCAGTTGCCAACCACTCCTGTGACATAGGAATATACACCTAGTTTACTGAGTGTAGCTAGAACACAGTATGGGTGATGGTGTCCTAAGACCTGGCAAGGTCATGATATGCTGTGTGAATCAACCTTACTGTCATCTACATCTGTACTGAGTACATCAAATAAGTTGATCACGGTTCATGGCCTTACAGACCAGACTCAGCAGGGTAGTAGTGCACTATTTCCCATTATCAATGGTGTCTTCTCCTTTGTGGGGTGTGATAACTGTTGCTGTGTACCATTCAGTGTGTACACAGCCTGACATGGAGCTATGATTGAACATGATGTGTATGTGGAGAGCTGATTGTTCTTATATTTGTGTAGGATACTCCCTAGGATTTTGACAGGTCCCATGAAAGCTGTATGTATGGCTTTAGAGAGTGCAGCTTGTACCTGCATAGTTGCTATTACAGGGGCTCTGTAGCGTACATGGATATGTAACTTTGTGTACCTGTTGGGGGGGGTGAAAGTGGGTTTAGGTTTTCCAAGACTCTATCTGGATGAACAGGTGCTATTTCTGTAGGTGCAGTACTTCCCATGCTATAGTGCTGTGCAGCACGACAGGTCTTGTCATTGCCATTACAATTAATGACACAGCTATAGAATGCTCTGTGCTTGGCCTCATAATATGTGGCTGATTAGTTTCACAGTAGCTTTGTGTGGTTTTATATGGTGCATCTGCATCTTACTGAGGCTGGTCAGGGATCACCTACACTCATGGGTGTTCACGCTTGAAACAGTTACTACCTTTTGTGGTACAGTTTAAAACATGGTACCACCAGTTTGCCTTCTTGTTTGTGTTTGGTTGAATCTTGGTTCTGTTTCAATGGCACAATCACTGTACTTATGTGACTGGGTAAGTTTCATTTTATAGGATTCAGCATTTGCACATGCCTTGTCCATCTGCATGGGTGCCATGACAGTCACCACTTTGCTCTTAGGAAGCATAACACTGGCTTTGGAGACTGACTATGTGTAGCATACTGTTAGCCCTGTTTGTGTGACTATTGTGATCCAGATCATTGGGGCTGATGGAATCCAACATGCATTGATCACAGTTGTTGGTACATGAGGAGTCTTCCCAGTTCATAATGGAATAGTTGAGAGTAGCCATTATTATGGTATTCTGTCTCAAACCTAATCTTCCCCATTACAGAACATTATGACAGTTGGGAAATATGTGGCATGGTGGGTGATCTGTCACAATGTGCAATTTGAATTCCACTTTGGCACAAAGGTAGTTGCTCAGCATAATGCATCTGAAGTTATGCAAGTGCAACTAGCATGGGGTGTACATATCCTTCAGGAATATGGACACACCTGTGGCCCATGTGTTCCAATAAAGGATAATGGGCAAGAGGTGAGGTATGTGTTATAACATGGTCATGCAGGTGTGCTCTCCGGAGCGTTGAAACATGTCTCAGCCACTGCACAGATATGTTCTCAATGTTAGGGATTTACATATGTGAGTCCATATTGTGTTTCTGACATGTATCATTGAGTAGTGAGACCAGCAGTTTATTGCTTGGCTGTCCCTGTAACAGCAGTGGACCTTCACTTGAACTGTGCATGATGAAGACACTATAGGGGAAGCATGAGCCCTAGCCAGTATCCAGATTGCCAGGGGTGACAGGTGCAGGCCCTGTCTGGCAAAGCATCATGGTCTGTCAACCATGTTATCCCAGGCAGACAGATACTGGATACCCTTTGACTTGCACCACTACATTAGACAATTGTGGAATACAATCATTTTGTCCCTGTACTGCAGTATCATTCTGGCCAGTGGCAGAATGCCACCCAGGCCTTGGGACATACCTGCATGGGGTACAAGACCTGACAGTTCCTACATGTGTTTCCATGCAGTCCAGGCTACTGCATCACAGGTCCTGCACAACAACATGGAATATGCCAGAGGCATGTGTATAGTTCAAAAGGTGGTCTGAGTGTATGGGTATGTGGCTAATCATGGCAGACAGGCAGCTGCCATATGTATGCCCTCGTATAGGTTGGTGTTTAACATAGTGCTAGAGTTTGCATTCACAAATGAGTACTGTTGGGCATGTTGCCGGCCACATGTTCTGAGGTGTGGCACAATTATGCAAACTATATCATACAGTTTGTGTATTTCGTTGTCTCTCTATTCCAGATTGGGAGGTCACTTGTTTGGCCAGATACTTAGAAGCATCTGTGAATGTGTGTGATTTCTGGTAGTGTGTGTGGGTGTCCTTACTTTGTTTTGGTACGGGTATGTGTTGGTTGTGATGATGAGATGCATGTGTTAACCTACACCTCATGACTGTCCATTCCAGTCATGGCTATAGACTGGACTGCCTTTCAGCTTACCCCTGTAGCTGCATCCCAGACAATGTATGGGGTGTGGTGTTAGGTGGGTTTGGCAGTGTACATGGCATAGAGATTACATTCCCCCAGGATGACCACATACACAAAGCTGACATTAGTAATCACCAGTAGCTAACTAGTGGACATGCCTGTATGAGCATTCAGTACAAGTACCAGGTACTGTATTTAGTTTACTTATTGCTTATGAAGATGTTTTAGACAGTGATGCTCACATGTAAATATTTGTGTTATGGACATGACAACACTGGCTATTACGGAAACATTGTAGCTACCTTTAGCAGCAATCCTCCTCTGAGGATCACATCTTGATAGTTGATTACAGATGATGCAAGTGTCTACAGGTCTGTTTCCTTTTCTGTGTATATACTCACATATACACCAGGACCATGAGCTCTGATGGGCACACACACCAACTCCCCAAACAAAGTCATGTATCAATAGACTCTGATGTCACTATCAACATGATCAGGATATAATCAGATAGTGTAAGCCATCACCTATGAAGTGGCTATTACACATGGGCAGCAGTCTCCTACATCTTACACTCCTACTGTAGATGTTACACTGGAGTTAAAGATGATATGCAACCTGTTTCATTACTAGCACTGTGCACTACCTTACATACAGTATGTGCAAGCATCTGCTAGGTTGGCAATGAGAGGTTAGGCTACACAAACCTGGTAGTTCAACCAGTGTGTCTCTACTCTCAATATCCACTCTATGTAGGTGTGCACATAGCCATTTGGCCCAGCCCTGTAACAAGGGTCACTACACATTTGCATAACATGAACACATACACAGCTGTTATTGCTTGCACATGATACTAGAGAGGTGGGTATTACATGTGTTATGTGCATGGATAGTTACCTAGCTCTTCCAATTATCTTTGCTATCATGCTGCTAAACTGTCAGATGAATACAAGTGATATGTATTCTGTTATTGAGTATTGTAATTGCCAACAGACATAACTACTGTTTGTATAATATAACAGAAATGCTATGTAGAATGGAATACAGATCTGCCTAAAATACTGTACATTACACAGTTATTGGCGCAATATCCCACAATGCAAACCATATTTGCACAGTAAGCCCACAATTTGACATGTTCATCTTACTTATACACCCATACATGATATGTCTACTGTTACAATATATTGACATATACTATCCCCTGTTATAGCACATACTTGTTGGACCAACCCTGACACTGACAGTGGCTGGAAGCAAATTGGTGAGTTCCAAGCCCATATCATCCCTTGTGGTGTATGAGGAGTTTGCCTTGTGACCTACAGCAGTACACACACAGAATACTACAAGCATTACTACTGCTCAACAATACATCACTACAAGATAGCTATTTCTACTATATTCATTGATTACACTGTAATTCTTACAGAACAGGAACTACATAAACAGACATACTACATGTTATACATACCTTCTTAGTGATTGGAGGTGTTATTGACTAGTATAATACTCATTTTTGGTTTGTCTTTCACTGTTTTGTACTCTTCTACAGGTAGATACCGATGGTTTGAATGTATGACAAGGCAAACTTTTATAGTTACAGATCAGTAACATGTGCTATCCCAATAACCAATTGGTGTTCCTAAGTAGCTAATTACATGCACATCAGCTGCGCTGCTACTGCCTTAGCCAATACCATGGCAACAGTGGAGTATAACTGAGTACTCCACTTGGGTGTTGTCCCTTTGCCTTAACTGTGAGGAATACAGCCTGGAAGTGTTGTTTGAAATCTATTGCAACAGCTGTATGGAGACAAACAGTAATATATTGTGTGTAATGCCTAAAGGATTTGGTCTAAATATGAGCACTGCTGTTATATTTCTGAACATTTCTACTTGTGCAGTGTTTGTCTGTACCTAATACTTCTGCATATGTTTCAGTCTGGCCAGGATGTTTGACCAGCTCAAGGCTGCATAGCTATGCATATAATGTTAGGGGGTTTACATTGCGCTTACCAGACATCTTTAGTTTGGTGTTAATGTGTATCATACTGTGCTGATAATCAGTACTCGGTAACACTTCCTGGTGTACAAACCTTTCAGCCCTCTGAAACGGGATTAGTTCATACAAACCCTGTAACATCAGCAGCTGTTCAATTGTATAACAGCAACTATTTCACATAGGGCCATGTTAGTGTGTCTGTGTCCAGGTATGTTAAGGTTTCAGCAGATGTTGTACAGTAGTTGAATAATTGGTTATGGTATGACAGTATGTATTGATGTAATTATTTTGGGTGTGGGGGAGATGCTGGTGGGTGTACATAGCAGATGCAGGTGTGTAGGAACCCCTTTTATACAACTTCTATATGTATGTGGGTGTTCTTTCCCTAGGTGAACACCTATCCCTTAGTGGACTAATACTATGGTAATTGCAGGCTGATTCATTAAGGCACTGTTAAATGCTTCCTGTATATGTTATGTTCATATTGTTTCGGGGGGGGGGGGTGGAATGTGTGATTGCTATGGTCCATGTTATACTCAGACATGGACCATACTCAGATATGAACAGTTTGGATGCTGTCTACACACATGTATGTATGTGTGTGTGTGTGTGTCTGAGCCTCTGTCAAGCATAGTCAATGAAACAATTCCAGGCAGAGTTGCCGGAAGCTGTTGAAGACTGGGGTGGTGGAGGGTGATAGGGGCACTTAGTGATCTAAAGAGGGCATGTTAATGTGACATTTCAACACCATTCAATTTACCCAACAGGTCTTGCAGCTATCAAACTGGATGGGATCCCCCACCCCCTGGCTGTATGGTTCTGGGACACATGATCCCAGAGGTGTATATTCTGTTACCCATTAACACAACAAGGTTTCATAGGTTCATAGGTTCATAGATTAGTACTAGACTAACTGCCCTTGCAGGCCATTTTAAGCCTAGCCAATTATCCCATGTGAGACTCAAACCCGGCACCTTGTGTTTGTAAGGCAAACACCTTAACCATTAGGCCACCCTCCCAACCTTACTCAAGTACTCACTTCCAGGCCCAGCACTTCCTGGAATTTATCACCTCATATGCCCCGTATCAGGTGGTAACCTCCCTAACGAGGGGTGGAAACATACTAGAAGTGGTCATCACCAACATGGGCAACAGGTGCACCATAGCAGAGGTTAACCGGTCACTGGTTAGATCTGACCATGAACTATTCTCTGTTTACACACCCAAACATCTCCCCCACCCACGGAAATCACAGTGTATACCTTTCCTACAGCTAAATTTACACTTCTAGTGACAGGGGTGGGGGGTTTTGCAGCCCCCATGCTAAGGGGAAACACTGCTCAAGATACAGACAGATTTACAAAATGCAATCTATAAGCACCTACACGGATGTGTGGATCATGCCATCGCTGGTAAACCAAGACTCACTCCTCCTAGACAAGGACACCAATCTGGTGGACCCCTGCAATAAACAGGCTATACTACAGAAGTAGGACAGTGTTCCAGACAAATAGCAAATCCCACGAAGGGCAGACATCCTTGACCACTATTAGTATGATACATAGGTCCCTCATGAAATCATCCAAGGTTAACATCAACAGGAAAATAAGCAAGGATTCGAAAGATAACCACAAAGCCTTCTTTGGCTATGTCAAGGATCTAATTGGTGACACACAGATTTGCACTGTGCCAGTGAAATATAGCACAAAATCAGCTGACCCTACTGATATCGCCAACATCCTTGTAGATACATTCAGTGCATATTTCACCCCATAAAGAGCCCACAACACTACCCGAAAGGTACAGTATCCCACACATCAGAGACACACAGGTGGAAATGGCCCTCTCTAACATAAGAACACAGCGTCAATGGAGGCAGATGTCTTCCCAGACTGCATCTTGCAAACAGTACAAGACAACCTGACCCCCCCCCCCCCACCTAATTAAACTTTTCAACCTCAGCCTCTCCACAGGCTACATGCCCATACAATGGCACGTGGCAATGGTTATTCCACTCCACCAAGGTGGAATCCCAACTGACCATGGTAACTACCACCCCATAAGCCTGACTAGCCTGGTCTGCAATGGTATGGAGTGCATCCTCATGGCACTCATTAACAAAAACATTGGTAACCTCCAAACATGTGACCCAACCCAAGTCAGTTTGGTTGAGTGCAGTTCATGCCTACTGAACCTGTTTGACGTCTTACATACAGTCACCAAGACATTAGATGAGAGGAGAGGTGGTTCACACATACTACCTGGACCTCACCAAGGCTTTTGACACCATGCCCCACTCAGGTATTATTGATAAACACACCAGCCTGTACATACACCCATACATCACAGGTTGAGTTGCCAGTGGGCTTACACACAGAACCCACATAGTACGACTAGCAGTCTCCAGGTCCAACTCTTGACCAGTCATGACTGGTGTCCCACAGGACTCAGTCCTAGGAGCCATACTGTTTGGCATATACTTCTCAGAGGTACAGGCAAACACAGGTTTACTATGGCAGACCATGTTTGGCAATGACTGCGAACTGGGAGCCATGATTGATAGCCCAGCTGACATAGACATCCCTCAAGGGGCCTCACAGAGACCAACACAGGGTGTCAAAGTCATGGCCTCCAGCTAAGTGTCACTAACTGCACAGTCATTCCATTGTGGAATATTAAGCACTCACATATTAACACATAAGTGGCAGCCACTTTAATACGGATGAGGTAATGGGGTATCTGGGGACTAAGGTAGATAGTGATCTCTCTTTTAACAATCATATCTCCAAAGTAGTTAGGACATACTTCTATGTAGGCCATTTGATTACTAAAGGGTTCCCATCTAGACATACTGGGGTTATAGTGCCCCTTTACTCATCACTCATCATTCCCATCATAGGGTATAATAACCCATCTGGGATGTACCTCAGAAGACACTTCCAACAGCTGGAAGTTTCACAAATACACCTTGCCAAGGGGATTACTGGTCTCAAACATATGCCCTATGCAGCCAGACTGAATAAACTCCTGCTTTACTCAGTGGCATCTCGTTTACCCAGAGATGATCTCTGTTGGCCAACACAGCCATGTTGAACTCAGGATTAATGGATATGCTCCACCTATGGGAATCCATGTCACAGTGAGCCACACACTGTAGTGAGCTGAATCTTGCCACAACAATAACTGGAATATGCTGGATGGATGGATTCCTGCCACAGACACTCCCCATACTTTGGAACAACATCCCTAACTACATTATACAGAGCCCCTCACTAACACTCTTCAAGAGAAACCTTGAAGAGTGGATGGGGAACAGTAGATACACCCCAGGGATCCTGCCATTGGCTCTGCTCCACAGAGGGACAGTTAATGAATCAATGGGGTGGCAAAAGCTGACAAATTTTGGCTAGGCTTATGATTGGCCTCAAGCAGTTGGCCAAGTACCTACCTATGAACCTATACATACAGTATCAGCACACGCTGATAGCTTAATTTACTGTCCAGGTGTTGACTTACCTCGTGCCAATGGCAGTTGTGTGTGCAATAGTTGAGGCTGCCTATGTTAGATGCACACAGTAGACTGCCTCCACATGACAATTTACAGGTAGTCTTGTGTGTGTGCCATCCATTTTTACTGTGTGTGCAGATGGAGAAAGGTGTCAGTCCCTAGGTGCCTACACTGTCAGTATGTGTCCTATATGTTCCCTCCTTGCCAAGGCATGTGCATACTGGGCACGCCTCTATCTGCCTACTGGGGCTGGCTCAAGGTGTTCATGGTCTGAGTACCTTTGTGCTTGTGGGGCCCTTGGCAATGGTGGTGGGCTGTGAGGGCCTTCACCATTCTGTCCCTGCTGCAGCTGTTTCTGCAGGATCATATTCTGTAGCATGGCACATACTATGAAGATGTGGTCACACGTGCCTGGAGAGTACTGCAAGGCTCCACCAGATATGTCCAAGCAACAGAACCATGATTTCAGCATTCCAAACACACACTCTATGATGATTCTGGTTTGTGCGTGTGCCTCATTATGGCGTTCCTGGATGGGTGTGTGTGCATTTCTGATGGGAGTCATCATCCATGGTTCCAGTGCATAGCCAGAATCCCCCACCAGGTGGCCATTTGGGATGTTCCCCCCTGGCAAATACCTGATACAGCTGTGAGGCATGCCAGATTTGGGAGTTGTGATAGCTTCCAGGGCTGCCAGCACACACATCCATGATAATGCCCTGGGCATTGCACATGACCTGGCAGTTGATGGAGAGGTATCCCTTGTGGTTTATGTAGTGCCTACCCTGCTCACCAGGTGCTGACATGATGTGTATGTGCATGCAGTCTATTGCACCCAGTACCTCTGGGTATTCTGCCACATGGTGGAAGAGACGCATATTGCTGGCCAACTCCTTCTGCGTTCGGGGGAAGTATATGTGCTCATTGGTGCTAATGCCTGTGAGATACCCATGATATCCCCAGTTGGTCTTTGAAAGGTACCTGTAGCTAGTATTCTCAGGCTTACACATACCTTCATATCCACTGGAATGGGTTCGCCTCTGTTTGTTCTGGCTCTGAGGCGTAGTAGACACAGCTCCACAAGTTGCTGTAGAATGTCCCTGTCCACCCTGTAATGCTCTACTATCTCCAGATCATGTAGCCCCTGGTAGGTTACCCTGGGTCTGAACACTCTCTTCCTCCTCTGGTGCCTGAGGTGGTCGAGTGCATCATCCTCCACACCACCTTCACTCTCCAACACATGCTGGTGGATCAAAGCTATGGCAGCCCCTAACATGTACATACTAAAAGTTCCCCGTCTGTATACACCACTGGTGCAGAGTGTATGGGAATACACAAATGTGTGTGAGGTGCTTTCACACATTATACTATTGTGCTATGGATGCTGCTGATGTCATTGGGTGTGTATGAGCTATTCCAGCTGCAGAGTATCTTAATTATAGGTTTTACAATGAGTACTGCAAGTGTGGGGCCTTTACTGTGGAGTTATGCTTGCATGCCTTGATTAATCTGTTGCCCTTTAATTCACTTTTAAACTTGGATCCCCTCCCATTATCAGGCATGCATCCACCTTGTCTTTCTTGTTTTGTACTTTCCCTACCCAGTCATGGCAAAATGTGTCTTGTAGCTGATATACTGAAAATCGGCTTTGTTCTGCTTTGACACTTTACTGTTTTCTTTGCAGTTCAGCCCCTCCGCTGCAGGTAGTTGCTTGCAGCCTTGTTAGTTGTTGTCAGTGGCCTACTGTAGCCTCCTAGGTGTTAATTAGTCATTTGTACTCCAGTTTCCCTGCTGCAGAATTTCCTTATTTCTTTCTTATATCCTTCCTGTTTCAGCTGCAGTGCGCGCCGTGGATACCCTTTTACTGGGTTTACGTGCGTTTTCATCTCCATTCACATGCATACTCGGTTACCTTGTGTTCTCTCAGCTAAGCAAAGCTATGGCCAGTTCAACGCACCCCTATCCTGCAGCTTTGCCTAGCTAGGGGCAAACCGGTTTAGCAATGCTCCAATGTGCTTACCGCAATGGCGACACACCCCTCTCTTGATATCATCTTTATCTCAAGGTCACACCTCAGTGTTATAATGCTAACGCTGTGAGGTGCATCCTTACACCAGCAGGGAATCTGTGATTCACTATTACTCCTCTCATTTGCATGGCATAGCTACCGCACATAACACTGTCACAGCCCCTTAGCAACCCTTGCGCCATAGTATGCTGCAGCATGCCTGCCATTGACTATTATGGGGAAATCATGATATGTGTTACATTGCAGTTTTATTCTATATTTTTATATTTTCCTTGCGATTCCCTTTGCGCACCACTGCCCTGCGCTTCCACGTCGCGATAGTGTGACTATATATATTAAATATTAATTTTATATTTTGTAAATTTTTTTATGCCAATGGCTATATATTTAGCTATTGGCATATATTAACAGTATAATACATGTGTTTGGTTTGCTGTCATGGCTCCAATTTTATGTTTGCAAAAATGTAAACCGTTTTCTACGGTTTACATTTTTGCATGCTTACACTATGCCTGCACCATTTCCTGGATCACTGCATACCTTCATTTGCATGCTACACTGCTGCACATGGGGTAATTAGCATACAGGGCCTGGGGGGTTGTGCGGGCGTAGTGTACGCATGTAGTGCACATGGGAACAGCTCGTGCCTGGATCGCTCTGCAGCCATATTTGGCATTGGAACGCCGACGCTATGCCTGCACCTGGTGCAAGCTTTATGAATCCCAGGGAAGATCTTTTAACACTTAAAAATGCTGTATGCATAAACAGAATGTCTGTTGTATTATAGTAGGATGCTGTTCTCTGTCTACATTGATTTATTTATTTGAACATTTGTTAATAGAGTAAACCTTGTGTGTACATCATCTGGTTTATGGGGAGACTTGAGGTGAAAATGTATCCAGGTAGAATATTTTTTTTAGCATTTGTTTATCCAGAAAGTCCAACTGAGATTGATCACATTTCCAGCAAATGCCCAGGGGAAAAAAGCTCCACAGCTATTACAGATGTATGTATAAAGAACATTGCTAAAATGCATACATAAAATAACATATTATGTCTTTTTGATTGTACAAGGAGAAAAAAGCTGTACAGTTTTCACTATTACAGAATACAGAAGATATTCACTTTACATATATATATATATATGTATATTAAAATATTGTGGCATTTTTTAATTCTGAATTAGATACGTATGTACATTAAAATTATATGTATAGTTTAGTATCTATTGTTGAAACATCACACATAGTATGTACTGAAATTGAATATATGCAGTTACTAGAGAGATATATGTTTAAAGATATGTTAGAAGTATGTTAGGATGTCATGTCATTTAACTTTTGTAAAAATGGAGTTTTCAGGAGTGAAGTAAATAGCTTAGAGTTTGCAAAGGAGATTGTAGTTTTTGATGTCAGTATGTTTGTTTGTTTTACAAAAACATTAGTATTCAGTGGATCATCAGGCATTGGTACAGATATATGGATATTAGGTGGGATGGGAATGTGAGAAAGGATGGATATATATGGGTTAGAGAGAAGTTAGTTATATAAAGGAGGAGGAAAGTGTTTATGAGTAAAATATTTATGTACTATTTTGGAGCTGTGCAGGAGCACAGCCATTTGTCCAATAAGTGTTTTTCAGTGAAGGTTTAAATAAATTTATTTTTCCATTTGTTTTAGTTTTAAGGGGATGGAGTTCCAGATTTTTGTAAAATGATAAGAGTAATATGAGTCACTGTCAAAATCATTTGATTTTGTAACAGAGAGCAGTGTTTTGTTCCTATATCTGACTGTTCTGTTTGTACTATAAGGTTGCATAGTACCTTGTACAGATGGACATTTTTCAGGAAGATTTTGGGCTATTATGAGTTGTGATTAGTTAAGATAGTGTGGAAGTTCAAGCCAGTTAAAATCTTTTAGGGGTATGAAATAGTCTTGTTGGTGCTATTTGAAGCAAATTTAGCAATTCCATTGTAGGACATTTTTTGTGAGGAGTTGAGATTAGTAAAGCTAGGTGATGCATGAAGTAGGGATGGGAGTAGATAAATTTATGCTATTGATTTTTCTGTAGTGGTCTATAAGAAAATCTTTTACCCTGTAGAGGAGTCTAGTTTCCAATTTGTTTTGTCGGTGACTTGAAAGAGGTGGTGATCTTATATTAAATGAGCATTAATTAATATTCTTTGGAGTCTGGTTTGAAAAAACACATTCTAATTTTATGTTATTAGATGATAGAATGAGAAATTAATGTTTTTTGTTTTAGCTAGTTTTTAGAGATAAACAGCATTAGTTTTGTTTTTGGGGGGTTATAAGTAGATCTCAGCTATCTAGTCAGGATGCAGTAGATAAGAAGGCTTGTTGGGTGATGTTTTGCAGGAAGGATAATGTCTGAGCAGAACAGATGAGTGCAACATCATCTGTATATCTAATTCAAGACTATGGCACCTTTTTTGCATGCTTCCAGTTCACACCCATAGCTTCTTATGGTGTCCAGACCTATTTTGCTTCTGGCTTCATTAACTAAGTGCCTTACTGGATAACAATAGGTAGTATTAGAAACTTCAAGGATTTTTAACAAAATAATACTAAGTTTGTGAATCCAGGATGTCCTGCATTAATGAAATGAATCACTGTTCATCACATATTATTCATGTTTTTGTATTTATGTTAATATTTTATTAACTGAGATTCCCACATATTGTTGAGGGGTATGGTATGATATGCTATGGTGGGAGACAAGAAAATTAATTGCCAACATCCATTTATATAACACTATACCTGAGAACTTCTAGTTGTTTACCAGTAATTATGAAAATAAACACTATTTCCATATGTACTTAATACTTGAACAGCCAAGTGACTTATAAGCTGCTCCATGACATCAGGGGAAATGTTAGATGATGTTGAAAAAATGTCTTTGATATTTGCAGTGTAAGTTGCATATCTTGAGAGAAATTCTTTGCTATTTATATATAAATTTATACAATTAAGCATATGCTCTCATTATTCTGAAAATACCTCAATAAACCTGTACTCCTAGTGAAATTTCTTATTGCTATGTGAACTTGTGTTTAATTAACAAAAATGTTCTAACAGTATACACTTAGGCTGTACACCTTACAAGATATAATAACTTGTTTCTGAAAGTTTAGCAAAAATATAATTTTGGGTTTGTACGGTTTATAATATAGTATTTATGGAAATACTATAAATGCTCTATTATCACTGTAAAGAATACTCCCTACTCATAACATTGCTTTATGTACAGTTATAATAGCTGTTATTGTTCACAAAATATTTACATTTGTTTATCTTATGCTTTTCAGAAAATGCCTGAAACTCAAGATGTGTGCAGGCTGCCAGAGGTGTGACATTTCATACCACATAGGTGTCAGTGAGATATTTTAATACAGTTGCTTGTTTGGAGGCAGAGTGTTGATTGTTAATAATCAAAGAGAAGGTGTCCTAGAATTGATCCCTGGAGATGCCAACTGGGACTGGAGGAAAATTGGAGAAGTCCTGGTGCCATTTATAAAAAAGCTTGTTTCCTATGAGATCGGTAGTTGTGAAACCAAGTTAGGGTTAGGGCAGTGAGACTTAGAGAAGCGAGTTTATAAACATGTTTTTGATGTGTAGGTGTATCAAATGTTTTTGAAAGGTCAAGGATAATGGTTGAGACTAGCCTGGCATTATTTCAGAGTTCATTGATGGTGCTAGTAAAGCTGAGGAGGTTAGTTGTAGTACTAATATAAGGTTGTAATCCACATTGAGTGGGACAGAGGAGGCTCTGGTCAGTTAAGTATTGGATTAGTTGTGAGTCTATGAATTTTTATGGGATCTTAGATAGTGGTTGGAGGATGCCGGTCTGTCTGTAGTTGGTTAGGTCAGTAGAGCTGCCACCTTTATGTAGAGGTATGACATATGACATTTTCCACACATTAGGGACATAAATTGACTAGAATGGAGATGGGAAACACTATTTCTTCTATTGCTATTTTTAGATACTGTAATGGCAATATTTCAGCAGCTAGGATGGTAAATTTCAGTTTTTGTATTTTATTTTTTTATTGATGAGGTGGGAACAGTGCTGAGTATAAACTGTGCGTGGTTAGTTTGGGGTTTTGGGATAGTAAGAGTTGTTGAAGTGTTTTGTTTGGTGAGAAATAGATTCAGTTTATGAAGTGTGAGTTGAATTGTGTTATTCTCTAAGCTATCTATTGCTGGGGGGGGGGGGTGTTGATGTTTGCCCTGGTTTGAGTAGTTGTTTTATAGACTACCAGGAGCATTTAGGATTGTTTGGATTTGTGTTTTGTAGATCTACAAAATATTCTTTTGTGTCATTAAGTATATATGTTAGCTATATACCTTGGATATCTATAATCTTGTAGGGATTATTAGGTTTTGTTTTTCTTCCATGTTTTCCATGCATGATCCTTGTTTATTAAGAGTTGCTTGGTGCACTTTGTTAACCAAGGTGCAGCTATTGATCTAACTATTTTTGTTCTCAGTGGGCCAGATTGTTGTGTATTTAGGAACATTTGGTTCAAATAAGTGACAGCGTTGTCTAGGGGTACTGTTTTTTGGGAGTTTCAATTATGTTTCTTTAATGGAGAGATAAAAAGCTCTGTATTGCCATTTCTTTGGTTATGAACTTGTTTGTAGGTTACTTGTCAATGAATGCTAATCCACTGCCCGATTAGGAAGTAGGAAGGTAGTCACAGATAGTGTCATGTAGGACTTAAGGACTTAACTAGCATTAATATTATTGGGTATATTTATGACAATCTGGTCTAGTGTTGTTTCCCTGCTTGAGGTTTTGTGTATTTTTGGTGGTATCATTTGTAAGTTGGGTGAAACCAAATACATTCAGATCTGGTGAATTCAGGTTTGTTTGTTTCCAATCAATCTTTAGATCACTTAAGATCAGAGTTTCTTTATTTACATTACTGTGTAGTCAGTGCGGAATTTCTTCTAGTGTTGCTAGATTGTTTCTAGGGGAGATGTAAAGGCCTATTAGGCAGATGGATTTGCTATTGCTGAATTTTAGATGGGTGGCTAGAACCTCTGCATTATAAAATTGTGGGAGTTTATGAAGATATGCTGTTAGTTCTAGTGTGCTTTTGAAAATAACTGCTATTCTACTTCCTAATTTTTGTAATATGTCAAGGCTAATCATATTGGAACCAGAAAGCAGAACTGTATTGTCAGGTATTTCTGGCTTTAGCCAAGTTTCTGTTGTGATAACTATGTCAGAGCCATAAAACGACAGTCATGCATGGAGGTCTTGTGTTATTTTACAGATACTTTGAAAGTTCTATGTTCAGTTGTAGGACATTGTGTCCTGTTGTTAGATTTGGGGAGAGATATGTAAGGGTTCACGATATGGTAGTTTTCAGATTGGTGGTGGGTCTTGGATTTGGGTGTATATCACCACTTAAGAATAGCTCAGTGGTTTTGCTTTGATGTGAGTAGCAGTGTTTGCATGTTTGGATAGAGCAGACACAATGACTTGTTTGTTTGCTTTTATATGTTTGAAGGTATGTATATTTTGAAGTGAGTATGTGTATAGTTTAACAGATAACAGAAGAGAAATGAGAAATGGCATAGGGTATGTGGAAGTGGAGGTTTGGGGATAGTAGTTATGTGGCTGTATGGGTGTTTGGAAGTTTGCAATGTGAGCAGAACTGTAGTATATTCCGCAGTGTCGCTATAAATACACTGCTAGAATTTGATCCTGATAATGATCACCGGATCGGTCAACAGCTGATAGTGACTTGATCATCACCATCATGATAGTGAGGATGACAACAATGCATTTTGTGGTTGCATAATTGTGCTTTATTCTCTGTGCTGCCACTAAATCTCTCTATGATTGTTAAATATGTTTGCTTGCAGCATTTATTTATGTCATTAAAACCTTTATATGCATGATGAAAGTTAATATGTGGTCAATTTCACAGAATAATGCAGCATCATTTGTTGATGACAGAGGATATTTACATGTTGTTGCCTTTAGCACATACTTTAAAAAGAGAATTTTAATTTCTAGGGTAAATAAAAATGATGAGTCCACAAACGGCACCAAACGGCATAGCCGAAAACCTTTATTAAACCATCCACTTCTTGAAAAAGCAGTAATGAATTTAGGATAAGCGCTTTTATCTCTATATTCTTTTAAACAGAAACTAGTAGTTGATTTTCTAATATCAAAGGTAAATGCATGAGGCTGTTTTTTTTTCTGATGAAGTTTCTGGTAAAAAGAATATAGAGATGAAAGCGCTTATCCTAAATTCATTATTGTTTTATCAAGAAGTGGATGATTAAATAAAGGTTTTAGGCTATTTTCAATGAGCCATTTGGTGCCGTTTGTGTACTGGTCATTTTTATCTGGCACAGTTTATTGGTTGGAGTTCATTTCCAGGGTATTAATTCTTAAATTAAGCATCATGGTATATTGGGCATGAGAACAACTGGAACCAATATTTATTACAGCAGTTTAGAAAATGCCCTGAATAAAGGTATACTTCCCATTAGCTGAACTACATGACTCTTGTGCCATTCACAATATATAACATCCAGTGGGGGGAGGGGTGATCAGACAGTACTGAACAATAAAAAATAAAGTACCCCGACTACCCAGTACTCCAGGGTGGAGAATATACACAACACCCTATGTTGAAGGAATCACAATAGGAAAATGATACATTAAATACATAAAGACAGCATCAAAGAGTCATGGAATACATCTGTCAAATTAATAGATATTTCATACATCAAGTGAGTTTGTATGTTACAAGGAAACAAAAAAATAAGATTTACTGAGTACAATAAAGCTCCCTGTAAAATAAAATGAACATTTCCACAAGTCAGCACACAGAAACACTAGAAATGTATAATGCACTCTGAAAAAGTATGCAAAAGTCTAATTAGTGAAAAAAAATCACAACAAATGAAAATGCAAGCAGGTTATACCTATTAAAATAAAGAAGACTAAAGTAAAAGAAATCATTGTCCAAATCACAATTCCACACGCACACACACACACACACACACACACACACACACACACACACACACACACACACATACACGCACGCACACACACACACACACACACACACACACACACACATATATATATATATATATGTGTGTGTGTGTAGATGACTTCCCAAAGGATACAGTAATGCATTTTTTGGCATTTAATTTGAGACCATGATATTGATACCAGTTCACCAGTTTTATTTGAGAAAAACTTTCCTGTAGTATAGCTAAGTCATTTGGGGATTCATTCACTGCTCCTAACTTGCAGTCATCTTTAAATTTAGTCAGCTAGAGCCTGTTGGTATTGGCTTTTACTTCAGAAAAGTAAATGCAAACAGGAGCGGTCTCAGCATAGAACCCTGACTGACTCCACTGGTGATTGGTCTCTTTGTGGAGGTAACTTTCCCTATATTGATTATGTGCATCCTATCTGGGAATCTATTGGCAATCCAGCAGGTGACATAGGGGTATAATCCCAATTTATTTAGCTTTTCCACTATGCCTGAGTAGGGAATTGTGTCATGCATTTGAACTGCCCAGAGCCTGACTGAACTGCAAAGATAAGACAGATAAGAAAGTTTTAACAACTGGTTTCAGTAGCAAGTGTACCACAGTTCATTAGGAACATTTCAGATTGCTGTGGTTAAAATGGAGAACCATGAAGCCAGAATGCATAATCAAAGCTTCATGAGGTAAATTCTCAGCTCATAGGTTCATAGGTCGGTACTAGGCTATCGGCCCTAGGATCTATACAAGCCTAGCCATAACAATTCCCTGGCTATTTCTTCTCACACTATTAACTTCCCTGGACCCCTGTCTAGCAGGGTGACTGATGTGATCCCGGGGTGAATTTACTTTCTCCCATCCAATCATCAATGTTCCTTTTGAAGAGGGCCAAAGAGGAACTCTGCTTGACATGTATGGGCAGTCTATTCCAGAGTCTGGGGAGTGTCTGGGTCAGGAACCTATCCCTCCAGCATGTTTTGTTTATTGCGATGACAAGGTTTAGATCCCTGGAGCGTGTGGCTCTGAGGGATTGGGATTTCTTTAAGTGTAGCATGTCCAACAGCTCTGGGTTTGACTTGGCCTTGTATGTTAAGCAGTGATCGCCTCGGAGTAGACGATATGCGACAGAGTATAGCTGGAGTTTTTTAAGGCTAGTGTTCTTTGTAACCAAAACAGCTGTACTAAGAAAATCAAATTTCTTTAATGAAAATTAATGCATTCTGAGATGGTGATGTACTGAAGAATCCTCAGAATAAGACACCAAGATTTCTGATAGAATTTCACCATCAACTCTGAAAGGGTATCAAAAAATACTTGGACACTTTAAAAGTGAGTCAGTTATTCTTTTGTTGCTCAGTGAATGTTCCATGTAATGTATTGTACTTCAGTACTATGAAATTTGTGATTTTGGTATTCATTTGAAACAAAAAAGTTTATATAAAAGGCATCACATTAGCCAGCCCCATGGCATAGAAGGAAATGTCTTGACTACGCTGCAGGTAATCTGAGTTGAAATAACAGCATAGGAGCTGGCTGGGTTGTATCGGAGTGACCAGTCACATCTGACTCACCCATCCTAGGGTCAGAAAAACTGTTCTGTCTCAACACATAGGTGACGTCTAACAAATGTACTGAGTATTCACCTATGGGAGCTGTGAGATGGCCAAGCTCATGTGGCTGTAGTGCATTTACAATATGCCTCTGAGGAGAACTGGCATACAGAGGCATGCTTCCCATAGGAGGCAGTGATTGTGGGCTCTGAGGAGCTACCAAGTGCGGAGGGAGAAAAAGTCACTTCCCAAAACCTGCAAGCTAGTCTGCTTCCTATGCCCTACTCTCAGCAGGGAAAAAACAGCTAATGGGGACTCTGAGGCAGGAGCAAATGGGCCAGAAATCTGTCACCCAGCCTGTGAATAGCCAGTTCCCATTCTGCAGGAAGAAATGGTCATATTGCGTGATGCTTCCTACGTTCATAAGTGTACTAGGCAAAATACCTTAAAGGACCATTTGAAACCTAGCTAATAACATGAGGTCAGAATCACACCCTATAGCTTTTGTCTCTAAGTTGAAAACCTTAACCATTATGCTAAACCCAGCCTCATAGAGTAGCCATTAAGTCAGCAAAAAAATAAATAAATATGTGTCATATTGTTAAACAAAGGAGCTATTTTAGTATTGGAAATTAAACAGTGCTAGAATTCAACTCCCCAGTCAGTGGTAAGAATGTAAACATACAGAAAGGGATGCTCCATACATATCACTTCATATAATTTTCATATGCTTTTCCCCAATCATGTTGTTATACATCTCACTCTGGAAAAGCCTTTCTGGCATAACCTTCTCATTTGCAATTCAAGAACATTCTAGTTATGACGTAAGACCTCATTATCATAAATGTGCATGTTTCCTGAATTGTAGTTACTACCAGGGCATGAAGATCATAGCTGATCTGCATGTCATGGTAGCAACCTGCTGCTCATGTAGGCAGTGGAATCCTGTTCTGCTCTCTCTCTCACATACAGATGTACACAAACATGAACATGCACACAAGCACACGCGCACACACACACACACACACACACACACACACACACACACACACACACACACACACACACACACACACAGACATACATCACAGCCCTTTTACCTGTCCATACCCATCCTGCGGTTCCTCCCACCACCAAAATACTTTAGTGTCATATCAGCACGGATCTAGAATGTTTGATTGAAAGATAATATGTCAGAATCCATTAAGCGCGAGCATACTTATGCAAAAGTGTTTTTCACTGAAGAAGCACTTTCGCGTAAGTATGTCTGTTTCAGGGGCCGTACTTACAGTGGGAATAAGGGAAAATTCATTTTTCCCCACTGTAGTGCGGTCTCGGAGGGAGAATATTAAAGTAGGGGGTGTGGGGGGGCACAGCCCCCCACATGGTGGGTGCAGGGGGGCAAAGCCCACCTGCAAAAACATAAATCTTTAACAAAAGCGCTTTTTCAGTTAAATCACTTTTGTTAAAGTGTGTTCGGTGGTTATGGATTCGGACGTTTGATCTTTCAATCAAATGTCCTAGATCCCACAGCACATATGTATTAGGTGCTGGTGTCTAGTATATTCCCCCCACCCTGATCCTCATTACACTTCCTGCATCTGGTCTAGTGGTCCCCCCACTCCTCTCCAAAAGCCATATGAAGTTTGTGTCATTACAGCACTTATCCCTGGTGTCAAGTGCTTCCCACACCCTCAAACCCTGTACTTCCATTAGTGCCATTATGGCACTTCAAAATGTGTCTGGGGTCCCCCCATAGCTGTTGTGCTGGTGTATGCCTTAGAGCACTTAGGTCATGCAGTAATCCCTGGTGTGTAGAGTATCCCCTAACTCCCTGATCACCATAGTAATGCTGTTGCCAGTTTGGCACTTTGAATATTTTTCTCTGGTGTCCAGTGGTTTCCCCCAACATCCTGATCCCTGTATTAACTCATGCCCTCCAATAGTACACTTGATGTTTGCACTGTAACTTCCAGTGGGCAGAGGCAAATATTTTCAATAGAATCAAATTATGTCCTGACATTTCAAACAAATGTTCATATCATGTAACCATAGGGGTAACCAAAGAAGTATAAATGGCAAATACTTCAGCACAAAGTATTTTTATAGTGGTAGCATTCTTTAGGTTCTAGGCCTTAAACTGAATTTTATAAGTCATAGTAAACATGTTAACTATTAAGTTTGTTATATTTTATATCTCAGCAAACACTCAAGTTGCACACATACATTTTGTTCATCCAGCAAATAGCTTTCATATGAGGCTAAGCAGTTATGTCTGTGCTACTTGGTTGTTGAGATATTTAAAAAAAACATGAACATTTTGACAATATAAATAAGTATTATGTGAACAATCATTAACATCTCTTTACCTGCACTAGACAGAGGTCAACTATCAATACAGTTGTGTTTCTCAGTGCATAAGCTTTAAGATGAAATCTTTTAATACTTTTTTATGTTGCATGGTTTTCGACTTATGGATGCACATATAATCAATTAATATTTGACCACTAGAGACATCAGTAGTATGTAACTGCAGAGGCACCTGGTGGCATCACTTGGCTGTAATGAATAAATACTGACACCAGTATGGCACTGAACTTCCCCACCTGCAGCCCCCATAATAAAATTGATGTCGGTATGCCGCTTCGTCTTCCTGGAATCTAGTGGTCACCCCTCCCCTGATCCCCATTTTGATATTGCTGCTGTTATGGCACAATTAAAGTAAGTTCTGAGCAATTCATGATTGAGAAGTTTAGTGTGAAGGACATGACCTGAAGACTTAATTCTATGATATTTAGTGCTCTAATACTGTAAACTGTTGCATGCCACATAAGGACAAAAAAAGGCTACCTCACTTGCAGTGTTAGGATCCTAGTGTGTATTAAATAGTCCTATTTATAAATGTGAATTAAAAGCATTAACTTTTGGCAAGTTCAGGTGAGTATGGTGGGCATGTCCATTCTCATCTATACAACCTAGTATTTTCCTGAACCACTCAGTCTTGTAGATGGCTTCCTAAGGGTGGTTTCGGACAGAAAACACTTGGTTAATCAACATATGCTTCTCCCTCCAGAATGCCTCATTAGTATTCTGTGCAGCCATGGGGCCAGCCTTTTCATTGCTGCACATCTTCAAGTTGCAGAACTATGCAGCATCATGCAAGGGTGCTTGCTGAATCCCAAAATAAGTACTGTGAAATGTACATGTCAGTGTACACATTGCGCTACCTTTATTAATGCAACCCAGTGTGTACTTATTTCAGTGTTCATTTTTTATTGTAACTGAGAAAGGAAAACACGTTATGTTTACTGACAATAAAAATCCTATAGGCTCCACTAACATGTAAGATGATGATGGTAGGTCATTAGTTTGTAGGCCTAGTTTATAAATTAAATGATGAAAACTGTAGTACTACTCATGCAAACTAAAACACAGCAGTGGGCAGAAACCATTTCCATCCACTACATCCTAAAAAGACAGCAGCAGACCAAGCACAGTTGTTAATCCCACCATTTCTAAAAAAAAGAACATGTATTATCTGTAATGTTGTCTCCTGAGTAGGTAATTATATGTAATCTTTCAAGAAATTCTGATGTAATTAGCCCAAAAATACAAACCAAATTATGTTAGTTCTTTATTTGCACTTATTTCTACGGCACTGCCTTAGTGATTGTAAAATGAACATGTTATGTCATACTATTACACATTCAAAATACTGAGCTCAGTGTGAGAAGGTGTCATTAGTATTATGACAAGGCAGCCAAACAGCTGGTAGATGGCACTATGCAGAAAATGAGTTGTAAAACTGGCAAATTCTCTAATTTTTATGTAGAAAATGGCGTCCATGGAGACATCAACAACTAGTCAACCGGCAAGGTATACATTATTTGCAGTGAAATAAATTTGCATTGGGTTCATTTGAAATGCTCTAAAAACCAGATGACGATTATATGCATATTTGCCATTAAAATATTTACTTTAGATTTACAGCCTTACTAGCATGTTGTTTTAAGCTCTCCTGCATAGATTCAGGACATTTTTTGTTAGACATATTGTAAAAATTTTTCATTTAATCAGAAATAGACTAACGCTAGGTTACAATTAAAGAAATCATAGCTGCCTTGTTAACCCCACGCTGTGGAAATATATCATAATAAGAAAGATTCATAGCTATAGGCCAAAATAAGCAGACAAGAAAGAAACAAAATAAAATAAACAGTACACACTGCTGCCAAAGGTGGCTCACAAACAGCAAAAATCAAGGCTTAAAAACAAGATGTGAGCACACCAACAAAGCCGAGAAAAGAAAGAAGAAAGAAAAGCAGATTATATTCTGAATGGAAAGTAGCGTCTGCATATGTCTTGTTGTTAATATTGGTTAGAATTGTATGTAAACATAAATTACAGTGAACCCTAGCTTGTTTCTCCTCAGTCCCCTCAAAAACAATTTTGTCTTAGTGATAAGAGAACTCATTCCAATGCACATTTATTAGCTGCTACTGGTAAGCTGGCAAGGTGCTGTCAATTGCCCTGGACCCTCCCCTACTCATGCAGAAATGTCTGTCTCTGTCTCAGAAATCATTTACATGCTAAATCCTGTATAATATAATTTCCTTAATGTGATATTACCGATTGTACTCATACAGACCAGATGTTCTCTAAGGATAACTGGCACAGAGATTCTGCTCCTTCTTCCAAAGAAGTCCTTGTAGTAGGTTTTGCTTGTATCTAAAATGTGAAATATGTGTCACACACTTATTTTTTTCCATCAGCTTCTCCCATCAGACAAATACATTTATGGTCCAGACCACTCACATCTGAGTCTTCCAGTTACTGAAATTTAAATGGATGTCATAGACTGTATAGTTTGCATTTGTATTTGTTCTTAAGAAAATGCTCAACAACAGAGCCTCCTTGCATTCAACAGGACTTAAAAAGTATTGACGCATGCGTGCATACACACAGACACACACACACACACACACACACACACACACACACACACACACACACACACACACACACACACACACACACACACACACACACGCACACACGCACACACACACACACACACACACACACACACACACACACACACACACACACACACACACACACACACACACACACACACACACACACACACACACACACACACACACACGCACACGCAGACAAATACACATAGGCACATGCACATAGATAAAACACATAAACTAATATACACAAACATGCCCACAGAAATATGCACCCCTGTACACATGGATGCTAAATATGTGTGGCTTAAAAAAATGTCACTTGTGATATAGGTGCATGGCATAGAAACAGTAATGCTGGAGCACTCAAATAAAATGTAAGATGGAGTAACATTAAATGGTTATGGATAGCAAATGTGCTGCTGCAGTTGCAAAGCATATGCATGCAGCAGCCTTGCAAACAGCTTGTTATATACCTATCTAGTGAACAGTAACACCAAACTACAGAGCTGATGTGCTGGAATGAAACATGCAGGTACAGTTAGAAATCAGTAAGCTGATGCTCAGATTTGTGACATTTTTATACTGAAGCCTAAACTATAAACCAGATAACCCAAAACTGATTAGAAGGTTAAAGAATAGGTAGAAGGAGGGTGAGTAGCAGTTAACAGCTCACCCATTCTAGGGGTAAAGAATAAGCCAGGCCTACTGCACTGGTGGCACCTACTGGCAAGGGAGGTGCATGGCATATAGCATATAAAACAAGGGCATGCTATTCCTTCTGCCAAACTGTTTGGTTTACATGGCAGCTTTAATGGGGATGTACAGGAATGTGCAATACTGTGAGGGAAAAGAGTTGCAGGCCCTTGCATCTGTATCATTTACATCAATTGCCAAGAAAAAAAAATTAAAATGCAAAGCCTTATATCTGGAGTACATGCATGTATTTGTTGCTTTCCATTTATTTTTGTAATGTTAGGATTGCATACTTACATTTGCACTTATGTTTGTGGAAGCTGCTAATTTGTGATCCATTTTCTAGACATGACTTTATTCTGACAAACTACATACCTCTTGTTTGGGTAGGTGATGACAAATATGGATTTTTCAGTCTTTGCCTCAGACTTAACCCACATTCAGTCCTCTCTTTTTGGTTTTCAGTAGTACTAGATATGTGCAAGCAGTCTGCATAAATATGGCTTTCAGGTACCTGACAACAGGATTAGAATATTATTTAAGGACAGGTGTAGGTAAAATGAACTAATATTAAGATAGATGTTACAGTCACTAAAATGCTGTCTGTATGACATCAGTCTTGGCATTTGATGCCTAAGCTAGTCTGACTACAGTGGAATCAGAAGTACAGATATCCCTATTCAGAGATCACTTTTCACAATACTGCTGCCTAAAAGAGGGAAAACCAAAAGGGGCACTGAAATGGTAGTGCACTTATGGTGACTTAAGGCAACAAGATTAAGCAAGTCTTAGTTCTATTTTCTTTCTATAGCATATATGCTGTGTAAAAGTTTTGGTAACAGAGATAGATGAAGTGGAAAGGAACATTTTTTTAATGTGGCCAAGGTGACAATGACAGTGAACTGAACAATAAACCACAGATAAGGGGAGATGTGACTCTTGCCTGCAGAATTTATTGTCAAAGGTATCCAGCTAGTAATAAAGTTCAAGAGTCTGTACCAAACATGAAATAGATGACACAAAACACAAAGAAGAGATATGAGTGTAATATTCTCATGGGTAGGTAGTCACCTCAGTACTGCAAACACCTCAACTACGCAATTATAGGTACAGTATAATTAAGGTTGCATTCATTTACCAGAAATTTCTTTGAGAAGTGCACTTTTTGTATTACTGCAGCACTATTCAAAATATAATCCTCTGATATATATATATATATATATATATATATATAACAGAAACCTCCTTGAAGACCAAATCCCAGCAAAAAGTAAATGCAAGTAAACCAAAAACCCAGGTTGGAAGAAGCCAAAACGTACGTACTGCAGATCTTCGCACTATCAAAAAATATGTCTCTACGTATTCCTAAGAAGGAAACGCCAAATGCTGATAGTCTTATGAAATTGTAGTGCAAATACTCACAGAACCACGCACTAAATCAACGAAAAAACAATTCTGCTGTACCAAGAACCAAATGTTCAAAGTTGTTCTAGTCTTGCAATCGAAGTAATGTTCAAAAAACCATTCGGTCAAGTAGTAAATCCACAGTTTATTGTAAGCGCTTTCACGACATGTAACTGCCGCTTCATCAGACAAACAGTAAAAAACTGAGAGCAGGAAGTTTAAATACAGGATATCCTGCTCTTCAGCCAATGACAATGACCTTAGGAGGCGTGTTTCCTGCTGTCATTAAATCACATATTAACTAAAAGTGACACCACCACTATAATTCATTGCAACAGGTCTACAACATCACAAAGTCTTTTCATAAAAACATTGCAGAATCAACGACACCTGCTATAAACATATATATATATCTAAAAGGTCATAAAACATATCTAAAAACATGTATGTATTTATATAAAATATACCTAGCCAAAAACTACAGGCTAATTCAAGAAGTACCTAACCTAACATACTCCTACCACAAGACCAAACTTTTTGTTATTATTAATTTTTATTATTATGGATTTTTATCTCGATATCAGCCTTAAGGGCATATACCAGGCTGATACGAGAAAGCTGGCTAAACTAAGCAGAACAGTTGCAGTTGCTGCTAATGATCACCAAATAGCCAAATTCCTGGGCAAGGAAATAAAACCAATTGACTGAAGAGCCCATGTAGTTTTTGGCTAGGTATATTTTATATAAATACATACATGTTTTTAGATATGTTTTATGACCTTTTAGATATATATATATGTTTATAGCAGGTGTCGTTGATTCTGCAATGTTTTTATGAAAAGACTTTGTGATGTTGTAGACCTGTTGCAATGAATTATAGTGGTGGTGTCACTTTTAGTTAATATGTGATTTAATGACAGCAGGAAACACGCCTCCTAAGGTCATTGTCATTGGCTGAAGAGCAGGATATCCTGTATTTAAACTTCCTGCTCTCAGTTTTTTACTGTTTGTCTGATGAAGCGGCAGTTACATGTCGTGAAAGCGCTTACAATAAACTGTGGATTTACTACTTGACCGAATGGTTTTTTGAACATTACTTCGATTGCAAGACTAGAACAACTTTGAACATTTGTTTCTTGGTACAGCAGAATTGTTTTTTCGTTGATTTAGTGCGTGGTTCTGTGAGTATTTGCACTACAATTTTATAAGACTATCAGCATTTGGCGTTTCCTTCTTGGGAATACGTAGAGACATATTTTTTGATAGTGCAAAGATCTGCAGTACGTACATTTTGGCTTCTTCCAACCTGGGTTTTTGGTTTACTTGCATATATATATATATATATATATATATATATATATATATATATATATATATATATATATATATATGTTTGGTATACTGCATAGCTGTACTGTTTACTGATACAATACCCTATTATTATTAGCATATGCTTTGTGCTCGTTTTTAATTATGACTGAAAAGGTTTTTCTCAGTCATCCCACTTAATCATTTATCAAATACAAAAACAAAGTCTACATATCTTCTTATGACAGGGAAAGTAGGAATCTTATGGGAATTCTGAAGAGGACTAACCAGGCAATCACTACTGTACTTGTATTCTTTTCTTATATCTGCTACTCAGGGAAGGTACGTTCATTCTTTTTGAGCAATAACTTATCAGTGTAAAGTCTTTTTCAGGACATTTAGCTCTGTGGAAAGATAAAAATTCACTGGTAACTAGAAGTTATAAGAAAGGATAGGAGGATGCTTTAACTAAGACAGCATCACTTCTCCAGGAAATCCATGCAAGCACTAGATGGTACCTTTAACTACTGTGCTGACAAATAATAAATGTAGCCAAGGGCATGTTAAATTAGCATTGATACTTCCCAACCAGGAATATGTCTAGGGAACAGAAGGTTAGATATTATAAAATACAGTTATCAAAAGATATCTATAAGCCTCCAAGATGGAAACAATCACAACTCCTGTGACATGACTGAAAATTCACAACGGGAGAACAAATGCAGGAAATTGTTAAGAAACAATATCAGAGACATTAGCAGCAATTGAAACTTCTAGATTATATCATGAAATAGTTGAACTTGATTTTTTTCTGACATTACCTGGAGTTATGGTAAATATGAGATGGAGATGGATATCTTTAGAAGTGCGGAAGAACAAGATGGCTGCAGTTCTGTAGACACTGCTATTCCTAGCTCTTTCAAAAATCCTGAATAAAACTACAATCCAGAGGGTAAGGGGGAGGAGGTCTACAAACTGAAAATAGAACATAAAATCTCTTCAAAATTTGGGTGGCTTCAAATCATTGAAGGAGCTGACTGTAATCAAGATTATTTAAGATTGTGACACATAATTCTTGCCATGTGGTATTAACGGCCTATATAATAAACAGGAATGCAAGATACCAATACAATGTCTAAAGAAGAAAACAGTATGGAGACTCTGACAACAACAACAACAAAATACTCAGTTCCAGCCTCCAGAAAAAGATACAATACCAAAAAGCCAAATGACAATAAAACAGTCAGAAAGAGTCATCCCACTCTAATATCACCCTCCCCATCAAACCATTACCTTTCTTTCCACTCCACTAACTACCTTGATTATAGCAAGCTCAGATGCTCATACGCCAGTACTTATTATACAGCAGGAACTTCTTCTTGTAACATTTGTTAATGTCTGTTATGTACTTCACAGATAAAGAGTCTAGTTGTCTACTGATGTACTATGTTCTTCATCTGTAAATATGGTGTAAGTAATTGCTATGTAAATTGTTAATCGCTATGTAATCCAATGTAACTACTGTCTGTTTATTTTAACTGTGGAGCATTTCTCCCCGGGCCTCTGCTGAATATGGACCTATGTCCAGTCGGACACTCCCGGTCAACAAATATAAATAAATAAATAAATAAATGGTAAAAATGGCAATTAAAACTAAAAAGGAAAATCCAGGTAACCTAGAAGACATCAAATCAGCTCTACATCCTATTCATCAGGCAATACAGGACCTCACTCTACAATTTAAATTCTCCAGAGACTCATTCACTCAGCTTTTAACCAGAATTGAGAAGTCAGAAGCAAAAATACTGGAAACTGAAATAAGGATTGACAACATACAACAAAGTGAGGACACTAACCTCAAGTTAATACAAGATATGCAATTCAAAATAATAGACCTAGAAGCCCGATCACATAGAAACAATATAATTATTCCAGGTATACCTGAGTCACTTACACATAATAACGTAATAATAATTATTAAGCAAATTTTAAATATTTTATAGGATGACTCTGCTGAGACGCAGCACATAACAATAGAGAGCGCCCATCGTGCATTACGAAAAGCTCAAAGAACCAAACAAATCAAGACCAATTTTTGTTACGATATTAAACTACCAAGATATTTCAAACATTCTGCAAGCTGCAAAAAAAAAATGTTTTTGTCACCTGGAATGCTAATTGGATTTCCTTTGCACAGGATCTTCCCCTTTAGATAAGGCAGGCAAAACAAGCTCTCTCTCTGTTTTGCCATTTCTTGATTAATAGAAAAATAAAGTACCAAATGAAATATCTGAACACACTAGTGTTCTTCTAAAAAGAAACAAAATACTCGATTGCATCTAATAAAGAGGCAAAAGAAGTATTCCAATCAATTTTTCAGGAAATATCTGCCTTGCAACCATCTAGTAAATAAAAACAGACATTGAATCTGGTGTGGCCAATTCCATGATACCTTCTAGGGGGGAGATCCTAACTGAGGCATGGTTATTTTAGGCCTACCAATTTCCCATACACAATTTGGAGGCTAGAGGGGAAGACTGGAGGGGACCTAGTGGAATGAAAAGGATGATCTGTAGTTTCCAGTCGAGCAAGATAAGAAGATACCAACCACTAAGTTAAAATCTTCCAGACATTGAAAGATGTCAACCCATGGTGGATGTATTGGAATATTTACCCATGTATTACTATCAAATTGCTAAAAAAACAGAAATACAGGGAATTTGTCATAAAGTACAGCAGACCTCATTTCCCGGGCATGCTGAGTCTTGACACATGGTTAAATAAGGTACTGTGATACACAGAACTCTTGGGCCATTAAATATATCAACCAAGCTTATCTTCCAGCTGTATAACTTGCAGGCAAAGTTTAGAAAAACTAAAGGTTATGGCCGGACTTGCTGAATAGTTATAAAATGAGCCCCAGAGAAGTGAAACTGCGGATCTCTTTGCTTTATGTTCTGCCTTGATAATTATATATAATGATTTGGCTACCCACTGGGCAAGATAGTCAGTCACAGTTAGCACTGAACATTTCAAAATGAGGCATACACACTAACCTATGAGGACTGAGTCAAAAATGAAAGATTTTAGAATGATCAGAGTCTAAGCAGTGCCCAGTAAGTATAAGAACCTACACATATGAAACTCCTTCAGGAATCACTCCTGTTCTGGTGTTACATAACTAAAAGGCAGTGATACTTAAAAATTGTGAATGTCAATTATGATGATTGTTGAAACATGTTAACTAGGTGTAAGAACAAACACTATTAAACCCTAGTACTGTAGCATACTATATATGACAAGATGTTCAAACAATAATTTTATAAGTGTATCTGGTTTGGTAAAACTGTTATCAGACAAGCTTGCAAAACATTATTACTGAATGACAAGCCTCAAGAGACAAAAGGCTGAAAAATAATGAGAAATTAAGAGGCTTGAAACAGATTAATGTATATTGAAACCTGACAGTAAAAGGAATGCCAATGTGCAATGGGAAATGACATTATAAAGTGTTAATAATGTTTATGTTGTTCATAACTAACTTGTTGGTCAAACTAATAATACCTTAGTAACAACTGTAACAACGTTTGGGGCTTTTATCCAATTTTGCAGTTCCTAGTACTAAATTCCCTACATTAAAACAAAAGCTAATATCTCTTTGTAAATTAAGTGATTTTTTTATATCTTCACCTATTCATTTTATACTACTTTGGCACCCTTGTTTTCTGGTTCACAAAGATGTTACTATATAGGAAGACGTTGGGAATAGTTATTAGGTGTAAAAAGGGGAACTAGTATGCTAGGCTTTTTCTGTACAGTATTTGTTTTTATTAAGGGGAAGTCCAGCTCTGTAATATTCCACGTAAGATGTGCTTACTCTATAATTCTTAAGCAAACTCAGCTAGTTAAACCAACTTTTCTTATCTTTCCCCTTCTTTCTTGGCCCAAAGGGGTAATGAGTATGCACTGGGGATGGGCAAAGGAGTGTGCAACAGATAAAACAATCAATTAAAATAATGTCTAAGATACTCCCTCTGAAAAAAATTGATGTACACACAACTCATGATCATTACTAAAGCCTATTTTAGCCCCATGGTTTTACATAAATTTAACACATCTATTCCACCAGTTTGTCCTTATTGTGAGTTCCAAAAAGCGGACTTACTCCATCTCTTTTGGAGTTTTAAATGTGTATACAAATTATGGAATTCCCTAATGATTTAACTTCAAAAGATGGGATATGAAAAAAAATACATTGGCATAAGAACTTGCATTACTTCATATCCCTCCCACGGATATATCACCATATCAAACTCATATTTTAATTAGCCTTTTCCTATTAATGAAACTTTTCATTGCATCTAAATGGATGGATAGACTTGCAATAACATGGGGGGGGGGTTAAACAAATGTCTACCAAAAACACTTGCCTTATAAAATGATTATATCCAATAATAAAAAGCAATCCAGTCTCCTGGAAGTTTGGAAAAGGTATTCAACTTTATATCTTTCCCGTAACCATTATTGTTTCCTTCCCAATCTATAGTCGGTACCTACATTAGATATCAATCTGCCCTCATTTTCTGTCATGTGTTTTTTATGTAGTAGCTATATTTTTGAATACATGATTTGAGCAGTTGAATGGCACTGTTGTAAATAAGTGTAATATAGTTTTTTTTTGTTTGGTACTCATATACTTTGTATTTTTCTTCTTGTTAGTATGGTGTCTGTTAATACAACATCAAATACAGTTTTTTGAAAAAAAGTGCATCATCTTTTAGCAATGACAATTTAATCAAATATATTTTTGTACTGCAAATTAAATTGAATTAAAGTTTAAGTTAGTATTCCATTGTTCATTGTTCTTTTGAAAATTAAGATTTATTTTGTGTGTCGTCAGTTTGTAAGTTTGATGTATAAGGTGTTAGTATGTCGCACTGTAGTAAGAAATGCATTAGCAGTTATTTGTTGTTGGGATTAGAATTTTGCAGATGGGGAGTAGAAAATACATTCATTTTAGGATTATGAGTTTTTTCTGATCTCATGGAATCCTGGAATTTTTTTTTTTTTTTTAAGAAAGTGATGGAGTACAAAAAAATGGTTTTGCATTAAGTTTTGTGGTTATTGGATAAAGTGTACTGTTGTCTTAGCTTGTACCATTTCATTCCTATTTTCTTTGTTATGTGATTCAGTCCTATGGTCACCCATTCCATGACCTGAATCCATTTAGACGACATGAGTTAGAGTAAAAATTAAGTAATACAGCTGTTCCTTTGAAAAATATATTACAAATTAGAATTCAGAAATACACAATTAGTAAAACAGGAGAATAAATCACAGTTTATTCCTTATTCTTGACATTTGAGGGTTGTATCAGAGTTAAATGATGCCGTCAATTAATTATTTGTATTTTTAAGACATATAAGTCAATTCTGAAGAACTTTCTTTTTTATGCAGGAAGAAAAGCTATTAACTGCTTTACCAGAAAGATGTTCCAATTGAGTACAGGGGTGTCAGTTTCTTTTTTGATTTCTAGTGTTAAAACAAGCTAGTGTGCCTAGTGGAGTTTGAAGTTTTAAGCAGAAACCAGTCTGCCAAGTTTCATCACATAACTCTGCACCTTATACTTAACAGAAGACCAATGCATACTTTCTCTCACACAGACATTCCATATTGACACTGTATGCTTACCTCCATGTTTTGGGTATTAGCCTATGTAGAATAACTATTTTCCAAGAATCAAATCTTCACCCAATATCAATGGCTGTTTGCTATCCTCTGGGTTTATCTTGCCTACTGTTCCTTTCTTCTCAATGTAGTTCTACGTTGTCCAGACTCACGTACTGATTCTCCTCTTCCTGTTCTTGCCCTTACTTATAAACCCTTCTTTCTTTTGTTTAACTTTCTCCTTTGTTTTCCATTTGTAATTATATACTTACAGACAGTTATTGAGAGTACAATGTGTGTTTGTTTATTGCATTACATTGGTAACCTTATTGTAACTGAATTATGTGTGTTACCTTTATAACCCAGGCTGACACTGCAATTGGTCAAACACTGATCTGTGGCATTATCATGGTCTGAGATGTGCTAATATGAGCCTCAAAACTTTCAGAAAATCTCCCTTGTTCTGAGCTACACAGATCACAGAGTTGGGGGTGTGAGAGTGCATCCTCCATATTAATTTGTGCATGAGGATCCCCCCCCCCCTGCATAAAAACACTTGTAATACGTAACAGTGAGTTTTACTCTTTGATTTCACAGCTATACAATTATCCTTATTTTATTTAGGGTTTCAGGACTCTCATTGTATAGTCTAAACATTTTGATAGCGCAGCCATTATCATAGCATATTGCTCAACCCAACACCTTGAGCACTTCAGTATTTATTTCTATTAGTTATTTATTTACACATTTTGACTGAGAATGTCTGTCTGGGAAGAAAATATTTACTCAAATTATATTTTACAAAATAAACAAAGCAGTTGCAATGTAAAGACACAAATTCAAAATAATCAGATAAGATAAAAATAGAAATGTAGCAATCCAGTGATGAAATAAGTAAGAAGGTAAGTCTTACAGGCAGATAGTGAGAATATGAAGCACTTTCTCAACCGTTAAGTCTTAAAATAACAAGAACACTGCATTCAAAAAGTAACAGACCATTTTATGGAGACCGTTGAATGGAAAACACTGATTATTGCAGAGTTAGTGTTTTTTTTATATGTTTTATATATAAAAGCTTGGAGTGTTGCAAATGTAAGAATGCCTTGGTATTACAGCATTAGCGACTAAGGCAGTAAGAGAAGAGAAAAAGTTTAAAAAACAGCAAGGAAAATAGGTGACTAAAGTTTAAGGCATAAGGTATGTTGTAATGCACCATAAGCTGTACTTTGTATCTTATTCTGAATGATTTAGTGTCAGATATAGTCATATACTAGTGAGCTAGCCAGCTTCATAGCTTAACAACATAATCTGAGCAATATACTCACTAAATGTGTTCTTAGCAGCATCAACATAGACAAAGGTATGTGTTTTAAGTTTTATAGGAAGGGTATTCTGTGTATGTTGGAAGGGGAGGCATGTTGAGGAATATAAATTTGTATGTGCAAATTTTGCTTGCAATAAGGTTAGCAACTAATACAGTGAATAGTCTGTCCATGATGTCCAGCAACAATAGGAATCATCTTGTTGTAGGTTTGTTCTATTTTATGGTGGAAGAATGGCAATAAAGCAATGAGTGACATACAGAAATGAAGGAAGCCGGTAGGCAATACCAGTGGCAACATTAAAGGCGATGGTATGAAAAAAATAGTCTCTGTGTTAATTTGTCCAACTTCTGGTTTGTTTTGCAGATACAAGTAGTAGTGTTTTTCAAATTGCTGCTGATTATGAATGATATGGTGCAGGTGTTTAGTTTGGCTTCCTTGTTCTATTAGTGGTAAAGTGAGAGGATTTGACAGCATAGTGCAGACTGACTTTGACATGAGTCAAGGCTAGGGTGCAAAGGTATGGCAGCATGATTTGTAAAACAGAGAACAGAATATATTTACATAAAATTGCAGTGATAGCCCATAGTATTAAGCCAGATTTGTAAGCAAACAAAACTGATATGTGGTGAGTAACTGTCAGTAGATGGGGTAGATTCCACAACCATGATGATGGAGTCAATAAAAGATGCAACTGCAGTGGACCCAGTCCATAGGATTGATGATCACCTAGACTGACTATGAGAAACTGGGAGATGGTCCACTTCTATCTAGCAGGTTGACCTCTAAGTGATAAGCAGTTGATTAGTGTTCTAATTTCACTACATCTAAGCCAATGAAAGTGAAAGAAATTAAGAGGCTTTGCGTGGTTCACAGTGCTGAAAGCATTTGACATTTAAAGGAAAAGTGATCTAATGTATAGGCCACTATCGTGTTTGTTGCAGTTGTCATCTACAGTGCATTGATGGATAGTATCAGTTCCACGTTGGGTCTGAAGCTATGCTGTTTAGTGGATTTTAAGTCTGAACTGAAAATATCTTGAAGGAGTTGACAGTAAACACAAACATCTAAAATTTTAAGTGTGGCCTAATAATGTGATTGACTAAAAATAATTAATGGAAGAAGTCCCACCTTCTGTAAAGGTCCACTTCCAGATGATGGCCATAATTTTCTTTACTGCACAGTTAATTGAGAAGCATACACATTTTTTTGGGGGGGGCGGGGGGGGGTTCTAGCGAAAGATATTCCAGGACAGGAAATCCTGATTTAATGTTTTAAGTATTTCTAGACTGTGCAGACAATGAGTCAAGTCTGAAGGAGGACTGCCATTACCTGGATGCAGTAGTTGTTTCAAAGTACACTCCATTGTTTTAGTTTTAAAAACTCAATCTTCTCTACTATTCAAAGAAGTAGGCCTTTTGCAAGAGATGAACACATCTTTTCCTTTGTCCTGAGTTTGCCTGAACTTCATAAAATTACTGTTGAGCTTAAACTGAGAGTAGACAGTTCACAGAAAATCTGTAGAAGTTATAAAAAATGTGGTTCTTAAGTTCTGTTAATGAAGTCTATCATCCTATGTTAATGAAGTCTATCATCATTATATAAAATATCCACATTGCTTAGGATAGAGAGGAGGGAAAATTAAAATAATGGTAGTATCATCCAGTGGCAGTTTAAATAAGACTGACCAGTCAATTGATATCAACCTATTAATGTCGGCAGAGGGATCAAACTTGGTTCCTAAAGGTCTGAGTAAGGGTTTTTAATGAAGAAGTGCTAACAATAATAACATTTTTTACTTGTATGTGGTCCATGTCCAATACTGTACATTATATAGCTCTGGAGTTGATAAACTTGGGCAATTTGAGACTTGTATAGCACCAAATAACAAATGTTGGGATGTGGTTGCTAATTACCTTGGTTAGCGCATCACTGAAAGTTGTGATATAGGTGATACTAGCAACTATCCTATCTAGGCTACCTTCATGACCAGAGTTCTTGTCAGTCCTTGTGGTGAGTGTAATAATTTGACTTGGACAATAAAATTTTACTGATGTATGGCTTTCATCTTTGGCAGCAAGCTTCTAGTTGATATTAATCTTTTCTGTAATGCTGATTTCTGAAGGAGCATTTGAATGCCTCACTGGCTATATTTTTATCATGTAGTAGGCAGAATGTATAAACCAGCCAATGAAAACCTAGATTTAGAGCATCATAAATGCTCTTTTATCATATGGTGGCATTTTGGAATGATCTAGATAAGAAACAATGTTATTATTCTACGGCACATTTCTGTCCCTAGCATCCTTGTCACAATCGTCAGCTAAGAGTATACAATAACCAGGAGAAAGAACCTCCAAATGCTTGAGTTTTAGCCATGTGCATTTGGCTGGTCCTGATTAAGTCATCTGTTAACCAGTTGCATTTTTAGGCTTCTGTCATGTATGTGAGTCTGTTTAAATCCAGAGGCATTTTGCCAGTAAATATTATTATGACCGAAAGTTATAATGGTTTGGGATGGGTCCAGATTATTTGTTTATTTATTTATTTGCCTACTTACTTACATTTGTTTACCAGGATAGTCCAACTGGACCAGAAAAAGCCAATCCTTTTTCAGTCGAGACAGGTGAGAAAAACTCCATACATCAATATGTTAAATACACTGTGCTAAAAAGGGAAAACAAATTACAATAATTTTCCTAGTAGGATAGCATACTACAGAGTTAGCTTATTAACAACTAAGATCAAAAGCAAGAGATAATCCTATAAATTTACAATTGCATTGATAATTTTTCACATTTACATATACGAAAGCTGATTCACAGAAGATCGGTTTTAAAAAAAACCTCAGACGTGTTCTCCGCATTTGTATTGAAGTATCAGAACCCAACAGGGATAGTAGTCATAATGCAGTACAGAACACAAATAGGAATAGCAGAGAGGAGTTTTCAGGTAATAGCCAGATAGATTGTACAGAGAGGAGGTTGGGAGTGAGTTTGATTAAGTGGATTTGGGAAAAAGAAAGGAAGGAAAGTAGAGTGGTAAGGAATAGGGACTACATACCGCAAGATATTAGAGTCGGAGAGGTGGGAAAAGGAGGAGTAAAAAAAACGGGAAAGGAGAATTCGAATAGAGGAAGGCCTGCCATAAGTTAATATTTATTAGTTTCATAAAATACTGTGCGAGTTAGGAGAGAAGAGGGAGGAAAGGCTGTCTAGAAAAGTATAGATAATGTAGGGTCACCCTAGTGTAGAACAATGCATCCAGTAAGTGTAGTTTGAACTTAATTTTGAAAGGTTTGTTATTGTCATGTTGCCTTAGACATGGGGGCAAGCAGTTTTATTGTCTAGATACTCAGGAGTACACAGAGTCACCAGATGAATTATTACAAGAAGTTATGTGGAGAAGAATGTTAGCGGAGATGAACTAGAATAAAGGCAGTCAGGTGAAACCACTAGTAGTTTTTGCTTTCTTTTGTGATCAGATATTAGTTTTATTAGTTTGTAGACACAATGCTATATTGGCAGATATTAGTCATTGCCTTGAATGACTTGCACATGTGAGCACATAAAGATAAGGCTGATGCATTGGTAATGAACTATATTGCATTGAGGGTATTGAAAATAAAATGAATAAGTTCTGTGACAGCAGTGATAAAGAATAACAACCAAGTGCAGCTTGGGTAAAAATGGAGGGGCACAGAAGAAAATGAATTGCTAGGCTGCATTTTGAACCAGATGAGCAATCATATGCGGAAGCCTTGTCAGTATAAGTTGCAGGGTTGAAGTGGGTAAGCCTCTTGAACTGAACCGTAGAGGCATCTATAACTGGTGTGGATGTCTCCCAAAGTTTTACTAAGTCTCCTCTAGGACCCAGAAAGAGGTATTTATTTGTCAGTAACTAATTTAGGGTTCCAGTTTGCTGAATGTAAAAAACATGGAGGGTTATTTCTTAAGACACTTTCTGTGTTTTATTTGATTATCAGTTTTCAAGCTCATTTTAATAATCATTCATTAAAGGGTTTAAAGATTTTTCCTGGATTATTTAAATCTGCATCATTGCTAGCATTTGTGATTTAAGGAGAACTAAATTAATGATACAAGAATAAGATTATGCTGGTAGGTTTCAGATAAAACATTTAAACTCTGTCAGCTTCCGACAAATTGTAATTTTGCAGGTGCAGACTGGAATGTATGCGACTATCTTTGATATGAATGGAGAAGATTACATTCTATTTTATTTGCTTTGACATAGAATGAAATATTATACCTATCTGCTCTGCATTTTTAGTGCAATCAACATTCTAACTTCTCTCCTTTTTCATCTTCTACCTCACATCTTCATCTGTCTGATGCCCTCTTGAATGTCTCATTGAATTCCTTCTCTCCCACCTTTTCTGATGGATCATTTGGGTCTATATTATATCACTGAATGCTTAAAAAAGCGAATGATGAATAATTGACCCCATGTAAGCAAAAGCTTACAATCTCGAAAACTCAGAACAGCGATTTTTTTCCAAGGGAAAAAAATCACAATTCCAAAAAAAAAAAAAAAGAAAAACAAAATTGAAATAATAGATAAAGTGTGGGGTTTTGCCCCCCACACACCCCCTACTTAAATATACCAACTCCAAGATTGCGGCAAAGTAACGGAAGTGACCAAGTGAATTCTTTCCCTGGGAAAGAATTCACTTAAAAGCTGCTTCGCTATTTTGCCTTTTTGTTGTTTTAAGTTCGACCAAGATGCATTCGATAGAATGCGTCTTTGGTCATCTAATAGGAACCCGATTATTCCTTAGTTTCAGAATCTTCATAAAGCAAAATGTGCTTTCACATAACACTTGCTTCCAATAAGTTGATGCCTGTGCTGTCTAATTCCTCTTTGTCCTTCCTGTTCAATACAAACTCTTTTCAGATACCTGAAATAAACTTTTGTACTCATATCATACCCTTCTATGTGTTCTCTTGTCTTATCTCTGGCCTTATCCCTTCTTCTCCACCAATGCCATTTCTTGTAGCTTTTCATTGGGTTCTTCCAGCTGTATGATATTGCTGTCCTTGTATGACCTCCAGAACTGCAGGTCAAGGTTGGTATTGTGGAAGAACTCATTTTTTACATCTGGAATCAATGGCTTTGAGGATGCATCCCAACATTCTATTGCCTTCTGCCACTGCCCTGTCATTTTGCTCCTGTGATTGCAGACAAGTGTGGTCCCCACTCCTAGATGCACTTCCTACACTGTTGTCACAGTTCCATTTCCACCAGTGGCTGAAGCTACACACCAGTGTTGGCATGTGAAGCACTTTGCATTTGTCTACAGTGAACATCAACTGTCACCTTTTAGCTAACTTGTCCAGCTTTTCTGAGTCATCTATAGATTCTTCTCTCATTCTACATGGTCTTTGACTACATCCTCAGTAAATGGGTTGGTTCTGTTCTCTTTTCCCTCTGAATACATCTGAAATGAATGCAGTGAAGAGTCCTGGAGCCAGAACTAAACCTCAAAAATTCTTTACTAGTAATTTTCTTGTTCCTGACATTGTCTGTATCACCACTACCCACTGTATCCTACAGTTTAACCATACAGCTGTCCAGTTCCTTAGTCATGATCCTAGTAGAAATGTTCCTGTTTTCTAGCAGCCTGCTCCATGGGACTGAGTCAAAGACCTTCCTGATGTGTAGCTAGACTACATGCAGTAAAAGTTTCTTGACCAATTCCCATTCCAGTCTTAAGGCTGGATTAGATTTGTCTGGTAGTTTATTCTACCAATGAGCACATGTTGTTGTTTTCATATAGATTATTTGGTTCAAAGAAATCATCCAGCCTCACTGAGGGTTATGTTTATGATATTTATTGTCACTGCTGTTAGACTAAAAATTTAGTCTTCTGGGTTTTTCTACCTCCACTATTTCTACAAAACTGCTATAGGTTCTGTATTTCAGTCCTGAAACTCTAGTACAGTCAGTAGTAATGTCCTGAAAACTTTAATAAAATTATCTCTACCACATTGGCCAAACAAGTGAGGTCCTTATAAAGCACGCTGCCTTCCAAGGACATCACTCATTTTGTCAGCTTTGTGTCAGGAACAAAGCTGTTTTCCTTGCCAAGTCTGCCTTATACTCCTACCTCCGCTAACCTTTACGTTATCCCTTGGGGAGTACCACACGCTGTCTGCAATTCCCTCCTTCTTCAATATGCTGACTGCTGTCACACTTCTGGGAATACTGTAACAAACCACATAGCCTGTTTGCTGTCACATTTACTGTTTCCTTTGATAGGGCATTGCTGCCAGGATGGACTGCAATATGTATCCACCTTTTGCCATTCATGTCTATGTTTGCACTTCTTCCAATGTCTCTATTTAAGTCTTGGCCCTAAGACAAATGGTATCATAATCGGGACTCTACTAGCTCCATTACAAAGATACTCTATGCCTTGGTGACTAAGCATCCAGTGAACAGAACCAACACCTGTATTTCCCCATTGGCTATCTCCTTTTTTGCTTCCTGCCTCTTGCCAATGTGCTTTTTATGTGCGACCTTCCTTCTACTTCTTTTGCCGCTGTCCATAGCTTCCATCATTGTGCTGGTTGCCATGATTTCTGTGACACCATGGTCATGGTTGCCACAATTTCTGCGATGCATCTGATCCCTTCCTAATTCCTCCTGTACTTTTTCTAGAATGTATTTGCACTCTTTTGCCCCTTTGATTCCTTTTCATCCAGTCTGCCCATTTACTGATGTCCCTCTTGATTTCTTCATGGACATTGCAGGTTCTCTCTCCTGCTCATCAGATTTCATTGCTGTCTGCACCTGTCTCTCTGTGTTGGATTTCTTCTCCTTGTCCTCTTATTCAAGGCTACATCTACTGCTTTCTCATTTCTCAGTAGTCTTTCCTGCACCACATTTAACATAATTACTTTGATAAGCACTGCTTGTGTCCACTTGTCCTCTGCCTGTTCCTCCTTCTCCTGTATTTTCTCTTGGTCTCCTTTTAGTTTCTTTTCAGTCATGCTCATCTTCTTGCCTTACTAGCCAGTCATGTTTTCACTCTCCTTTTCCAGCCTGCCTTTTGTCTTACATACTGTCTCATTCTTGATTCTCTTAACCCTTCACATCTTTTATCTTTGTTTTTTAACCTAATTAGCAAGTCTTTAGTGAGCTAAATCTTGTTCAGTGTGACCAGCAAAGCAAATTCCAGCAAGGGACAAGTTAGCAGGTAATTAATAGTAACAGGTGAACAGCTACCATTGCAGAGATGGTCAAAGAGAACAGAATATGGTGGTTTGGGCACATGCAGAAAAGAAGAAGAAATTCTGATGAAGAAGATTTGGAATAGACAGGAAGAAGATAAGGGGAAACAAGGATATCCAGCAAAGAGGTGGATGGATTGTGTGAGAAAAGACCTGTGACAGTCAGCCATGAGTGTCAAAGAAGGTAGGAGAGGGGCACTGAAGCAAGAGAGATGGCAACAGTTGACACAATACCCCGATCCCATGTAAAAAAATTATAAAAAGGGAATTGATAGAAAAAAAGTTGAAGAGTTATCACTGAATTCACCATACCCAGTGAGAGGAGAAGGAATTCCCCATGAGCTGATATTTGAGGTTCATACATAAGTTTTTAAAAGCATGCGCTTCATACACTTCCCTATCCCTCTCGCCAGAAGCTTAGAAATCTTATAACAAAAAATGTCCCTGGTATTAGTAAGTGTGTAAGGAAATAGACATGCATATGCTCTTTATCCACAAATACAGAATAAGGTCACTTCGATATTTAAAGTAAACTGAAAAACTAGGCCTAGTTCACTTCAAAAAAGAAAAAAACAACATCAAGTTTAAATAATATGCCCTGTGTTTCCAAATATACAATAACTATAAATAAAATAATAAATAATAATAAATGTGCAAAATTTAATAATCTCTTCAGGGAGACACTATGATTTGATCTGATCTTCAAACCAACAATTATAAATAGATCTAAATCATCTCTAGCCTTTCAGGGCATAGATAGATAGTGGTGGTGAAATATTTAGTTCCCCAGTTTAATATGTTTTTGTTACAGGATTTACATTCATTATATTTGCTAACCTATGCAATGAGTGTAATGGGATGGATTAGCTGTTTTGTACCCAAATCTGAGCTCCCCATTTGTAAAAATCAAAGCAGGACTAGAAAAAAAATGTATTATCTTGTTTCCAGACACTCACATGCTGATTACAGTAGCTGAGACAAAAAAGCACTGTGGAGTAACAGTGGATTCTGATTCAAACAAAATGCATATCATAAGGTTAACATTTAATATGCACAAAAAAGTTGTACTTTCTCATATGGTAGAAGTTTCTACAATGCACCTTTACCTACCAGAACAGTATTACAATTAATAACATATTTTGTTATTGTTGTTACCATTAATCTGTTTGCTATGTATAGTGCCAGGTACCATCACTACTCCATTGACCCACTGACCCGACTGGTGTACTAGAGGTACACAGACCTAAAAGAGCAAGAATGGTAACTATAAGATTAGGTACACTGCATTAAAAGACAGACATTTTCCACATATCGAATAATACTAGCAAAGACTTCATTGTCAAGCTTAAATGTGTTGGACTTCTAGAAGTTTGACTGACCTAGTCATTTAATACCATGTTAATATTTTTATTTCTCCATAGAGGTCAGTATAACTTTTGAAAGATATTAATTCAGGACATTACCTGTTTTAATGAGTAGCCTTTTCCATAATTATAGAAAGTGCTGTGCGATGTACCATGCATGCATATAATATTACAGCTTCATTGATATTCCAAGACTATTGTGTCTTATGATCACTTATACAGTATCCTCCTTCAGGCTAAGGGTAGACATTATTCTGGCAGACAGAGCTGAAAATTAAAGCCCTGAACTGTTAATGAGATGTTTCTTGTGGTCAGTGGTACAGGGTTTGATTCTGTCCACCTCCATTTGCCTGCTATGTGATTCTTAGCAAGTCATTTAACCAGACATTATTTATGGGTTGCCCATGAAAAGGGACACTTGTGTCCAGTGTAGTTGCTTATACAGCACACACACACACACACACACACACACACACACACACACACACACACACACACACACACACACACACACATATATGTGTATACATACATTTTATACATAGATAGATAGATAGAGTCAAGTTCTATTTGGTTTGTGATGTCAGTTTATCAACTAGCTGGAGGTGCGATCAGAGTAATCATCACAGAATCTTATATCAAGTGATAAAGTTAGTGAGCCTGAGGTGACTGCATGTCTTAGGTTGTGGCATTTGGTATATATAACCACACAAACAACCTCTAAAAGCATAGAAAACAAAAAAACTAATAAAACACACAAACCACTTTGGGGAGCAATTCAGGAACTAGTTTGACATACTGCTGAGTTCTTTCATCCTTTCTAAATAGGACTTGATTAAACCATTGGGTATGTATGCAGTGCTGGGTATAACTGAGTGGTTGACAGTGTGAGGTGGGTGTATGTGTACATGTGCTAGTATGCTGTTTGCTGTGAGCTGCTGTGGTGTGGTAGTGATGTTGATATATAACTTTAAACATAATTTGTCCAAAAAGTAGTAATGTTATAGAAAGGGGTTTTATTAAGGAAAAATATAGGGCAGGGCATAGTGGCAGGGTTAGGGTTAGAAATCATTAGTAAGGTGAAGCGGAAAAGAGTGAAACAATATCAGGCCAAGCAAGATCACAAGCACACGAGCTGGTAGCTGGTAGCTTAATATTGTGACTAGGCTCTGTTTTAATACTTTGCAATAATAAATTAAAGTAAATATATCCTACAAATATGCAATATAAACAGTGTGCATGCCTTCTTATAAAAAGGATCTAAGCATCCACCACCATATATGACAAAGGCAGGGGAGATGAAGTCTGAATTAGGCACAGCAGCAGCACAAAGATGCAGTTATGGACTGACCCCACTGACTTAGCCTAAGCAGTATTAAAATCAATCGCAATGAAGGAGACATTTGGTGGTAAGGGAAATAGTAAAGAAACAAACAGAAATTATGGTTTTATTCATCACATCTGATATTATTATTGTCCATTCATAAAAACAACCCACAGATGACAAGAATAATGTAAAACTGCTAAAGAAAGTGCAACTGAATGCCACTATAGTAGCAATCAGTCAGCAATGCACACAGCTGAACATTTTTTATACAAAACTGCTCACCAATAATAATTGTAATGGAAAGCTTGCCACAGTGTGAAAATAACAGCTATAACCAAGCTCAAACTGAGAACTATGTTCTGGACCACAATGTTTAACAGATGATTATTTGTAGTAATAAAGCTATTTGCCCTTGTTTGATTTTTTTTTTCTTTTGTGTTTGTGTTATATACTATGTTCACTCAAAGGTACACTACCCATTTAAATCTACTTCATTGTAAATAACTGCCAGGTGTACAATGTCAAGGAGCCTATAAAAATATAATTAAAACAAAACATAAGAAAAATACTTGACTGAGGGTACCCCCCTCCAAAATTTCATTCAGGTCACTGTACCCTCACTGAAAATTGTACTGTGCAGGATTAGCCATATTTCTGTCACGTGGGCAGACCGTAATGACCTTGACTAAGAAGCAGCCATGTTTTGGGATTACAGCCAATATGCCATGTCACATTTAAATGTGTAGTGGAGGGCAATGAAAGATGAAATAAACTAAACTAAACCTAGAGTTCACTAAATAAATGAATACTGAAATGTCAATATAAAGTCCCTTAATTAGATGCAAGAAAAAGGGAGATGTACTGCGACACATATAGACCTCAACAGCAGAAATATAATCTTAGAGTGAGGTTAATAGAAGAATAATATCTAGAGAATCCATGCATTAAGCAAAGCCATCCATTATTTGCTGGCTACAAACATAGACATTTGGCTCAGTGTAGACAAAATTATATTAATCAGAGGGACAATGTGAGATGTACAGCCTGACCTGACCTGTATTATCTAACTGTACCAAAAATCTACACACTCTGGTGTTACAATGTCATAAAACAAGCAAGGATTTACAGTGGAGAAATATCAAGTCATGACTAAGGGATATGACCTAAGGATAATACAGCACACTTTTAACTAACTGGCCACATATTTTCAATTAAACTAACTATAACCTGCTGCATGAAATGGCATGCTTTAATGCTAAAGTAACATGTAAACTAGCAGGAGATAACCAGGGGCTGGACACAAAATATACGGCTTGATTCTAAGCCTTGAAAGGGACATTGGCTAGGCTTAAAATGACCTACAAGAACATCTAGCCTAGCAGTTACCTATAAACTATTCTCATGTAAAATGAACTTTAACCTGCTGCATGAAATGGCATGCCTTAATGCTGATGTGACACATGTAACTAATAGGGAATAACTGCAGATTTTCATTAAAAAATAACTATAACCTGAAGCATGAATTGGCATTCTTTAAAACAAGTTCACAAACTGAATGATGCATGGAAATTATACATACTGAATGAAACAATAAATGCAGTACAACTGTCACCTCTTGGTCATTCAAGTGAGTAAGGAGAAATTATTTTAGAGCTCCTGCTTTCTGTTTCCTGGTTGTTCTCCCTTGATTCCTGTAGGCTGTGTTGAGTCTAAAATCCGTGAGGTTCCAACCAGGTAAATGCATTGGCCCATGCTTCAGCTCAATGAAATGGACACAAAAGCATTTTTGAAGGGGCCAATGACTTTTTCCTCACAGCCCTTTTACTTAAATATGCTAACTCCACATTTCCTCATACATACAGAAAAAAATAAATCACTGCAAGCATACACATGTTCATCCTTACACTAGACCAAGTGCAGAGCAATGCTCTCCATTCTTTCAATTGTAATAGCAAAAGACATAACATCGCAATTCAGGTGTAATGTGTCAAAACTATAGTTTGTAGCATTAAAAAATAAATAAAAACAGGCTGGGATACATAGGGAAGTGTGGAGTATTACCTTTAAAAGAGTTGGCTGCTTAAAGCTTCTAAAACCTATTTATTGATGAAACAAACAAAAATTAGTGCTTGCAAACAAAACAAAAATTGCATAATAAAGCAAGTAAGCAGTGGTAGTATGCATAACAACATACCTCTTGAATGTCCAGATTTCCACAGAACATCCAGATTTTTGCATTATATTTTTTGGTTTGCTCCTCATCAAATGTATGGTTTTCTGGCAAATCACTGAGGATTGTAGTCACTAAATAATGACATACGTTTGCGTTTCATACATATTTCACACGTCATATCCTTCAGAAAATACATGCCAAAACAAACCTTTTTTTAACACCTTTATTGGATTATCACTTGTAACATAGGCACATTTACATTCATATAAAACTAATCAAACTGTATTAACAAATTAAAATTAACAAACATTATGCTTGACATATATTGCTATATATCATACAGCCTAAGCAACTTTCTAAGTTTCTAAGAGCAATTTTTAAAAATCTGTCCCTATTTTAGGGTCTTTGTCTTCCCATAATTTTAGGCGTTGTCCACATTTCTTTCTGTAAGTGGTTAAGAGGTGTGATAGCAACACTATATCAACATTCCTGAAGAAAAGTGCTACTTAAGCTAGTATGGCTGACATGCATGATATCATGAAAAAGTCTTTCCACTATAGTATGAGCAACTACATGCAGTGCCATGCCAAATGGGTACCGCTGGTAGCACACAGCAATAGGCAGGGCAGCACAACAGCCAGCTGGAACACCAGTTACAGTGTGTGTGTTCTATGGAGGCCAGCCTGTTCATCATAGAAATGGGAATGAATAGGGCATATTGGAAAGGGAAGCACACTAAGCAGAGATAAAGAGAGAGAAAAAAGAGCAAATGGAGTGGGAGGTGAAGGAAGGGTATGTTGGAAGAGTGCTTTATTTTTAATATTATAAGCAAAGCACTGATGGGTAAGTTATCAAGAGATGCTTTGGAGTGGGATACAGAGACAAAGGTAGATTGCAGGGATGGACAGACAAACATGAAACACATATAATAACACAGAATGGCAGTGTCTATACAAAATGTGAAGTGCACATAAAGAGAAAATGTAGGCAACTTGTGATGGCGACAGCCTGACAGAAAACAAGGTGTCGGAACAGACAAAGAAGGGAGAAGCAACATGGAGAAGAAGGCAAGGAGTACTGCTGGTATACCTGGTTACCAGGCCAGCCTAGAGGCCAGAATGTCCAACATCATATATCTGAAAGGCTGATGTAATAAGAAGTTAGCTTCCCTGGAGCTCCAATATCTGGAGGCTGCTAGTCAAGTGATTCCCAATTTAGTGCAGAAGATGGTTCCTGTTACTCAGCGGGAATCGCGCTATCTGCACCTTTCAGCAACTACTATCTTGTGCATTAGCTCCAGGGTAGAAACTGCCTGCCTGGATTCATCAGAAGAGCCCCGCCCCCACCCCATCCTGAGAAGCTAACTCAGCAGGCAACAGTGGCCATTCGGGTTGCTCCAGGAAAATACCCATCATCACCTGCTGAGAAACAGACATGAAATACACCAATGACCAAGTGTCAGTTGTAGCAGATGGAGGTGAACAGGGCTGCATCCTCATCTTCCTTAAGTGGATCTGCATGTGGGAGACACAGCTGGGAAGAAAATGATAAGACACACATATGGTATGATGGTATGAATGGCTGCAACAGTGTACTGGAAAGCTATTCAACACTTTAACAGCCCCACTACAGCCTTCTGCAACAAGCAATGCTCCTGAAAAGAGGGAAGATAAATCAAGTACTGGTAAGCATGGGCTTTTAGATGTAAAAAGGTGCATTTTACAGCTATTTCTAACCGTTTGATCCAAAAAAAAAAGAGCAACCAGGAAAAGAAATTCTATCTTATTTTTTCTTCTAAGGAAGGAAATTTATGACTGACAAAATAACAGTTCAGAATAAACCCAGAAAATAAATGCTTCTGAGGATACATAAATTATATATGGGAATATTGTCTGCCTTCCTACCCTTCAAAAAAGTAAGTCACCTTCTGTGTTCATTTCTTGTATTAAAATGGGTTGAATGCACAAATGGTCATAGTAATAGTTCAAGTAGCTGCTGTCAGACAAATATATAGCATGCTTCCTCACCCCTACCCCCAAAGACAGCAACCTGTTATTTAACAGTTTGACATCAGACTGTGACAGCACTGAAAGACCAAATAAAGCACAGTGACATATCTCAAACATTTGCTGTCAGAAGAATATAGCAGCACGCCTCCTTATTCCAACCCAGCAAAAATAACCACCTGTATGTGTCTGACATGTGATTGTGAGGAAAGTGAAAAACATCAGTGCAATTGCAACCACCTGTATGTGTCTGACATGTGATTGTGAGGAAAGTGAAAAACATCAGTGCAATTGCAACCACCTGTATGTGTCTGACGTGATTGTGAGGAAAGTGAAAAACATCAGTGCAATTGCAACCACCTGTATGTGTCTGACATGTGATTGTGAGGAAAGTGAAAAACATCAGTGCAATTGCTCCTGCACAACTTAAAGTGACCTTCTCTGCACACCTCTGAGGTCCAAAAGAAATTATGACCACACTGTCTGCAGCCCCGACAAAAGCAATAGCAACATTCTGTGCACACCTCAGAAATTTTATTGTAAGGAAAATTAAAGTAGTAATGACCAAACTATCCACAACTCCCAGCATCTGGCACAACTGTGACCTTGGCTCGTTTTTAACTAGATGAGTTTCAAGGCAGATGAAACTACTTAGGTTCATATGTTCATGGGTAAATACTAGGCAGTCAGTCTCAGACAATTACATGCCTAGCCAATAACAAGGCAGTGACCAAAGTCAAAATTCAAACCCTGTACTTTGTGTCTTAGAGGTAAACACCTTAACCAGTATGAGAACCCCCAATGTATAGCCTGTGTTAGACATCTTCAGGTCTGGGGGCACTAGAACCTGATGATTTGGATGTTCTACAATGCATGGTACATCTTTTTTTGTTAATAGTGCATGTGTTCACAGAGAAAAAAAGTTTTACACAAAAAGGCACACACACACACACACACACACACACACACAGTATGACACTGCTCCTAAAAACTAGCTCTATCACAAGCTTTACTGATTTTTTACACAGGCATATACATACTGACAATATCCTTGCCTAGACAGGTCTATCACAGATTGTACTGATTTTTCAAAGATGCATACATACAGTGGCAATTGCCTGACAACCCCAGTCTGTTAAGAAGTATACACACACACACACACACACACACACACACACACACACACACACACACATGCAAACAAACACACGCATATGCTTTATGCTTACCTACAGCATATTAGAGGATCAGCGATTTGCCTACACATCTGTATTGTGTTGGACAAAAGCAGAGCACGTAGATAAGCTCACACAGACATAGGGCAGGCATGCAGACTTCCCAGAGAAAAGCCATACCTAAGAACTCAGTCAAAGCTGTGTGGTGTGAGATGGCAGTGTTTATCTCTGTGCCACCAAGCCAATGATCAGTTACTTTCACACAGATCCTGCTCTAGTTAGACAACCAAAGATAGCAGCTTATTATATGCAATGCTGATGCTTGTGAAACCAATTATGGCAAACTTCTTATTCTTAAATGCACTGGACCCCCCCCCCTCCACACACACACAAACATAAGTAAAATCAATGAATGTTTCATGCTAATTTTAGCAAATGGATTAACATTACTCTTGCCATGCCAGTATACCAATCAAGGTAAAACACTTGTATCTACAAACAGCCCCCATACCCTCCAATTCCATCTATTTTACTGTGCACATTAGAAGTCAGGTTGTGGTAAAATAAATAACACTCACATTAAAAAAATATATCCCATCTTACTTCACACAAATGTATGCAATACTGTTTTCTTTTCTAAGTAATGAAAAATAATTAAGGCAGAAAAATGCTCCTATACAAACAGTGCCCACCTAGTTCTTGTCTGCATAAGGCTGGCCATAACTGACATATAAAGTGAGAGTATTGACATGACCCTCCATACCTTCATAGCTACAGTAGTATATAGCAGAGGGCTTCGCAAACTGGTATTCCGAACTGGTAACAGTAAGTGACACCCTGGCAGATGCAGCAGGGAGAAGCCTTGGTTGTTAACACCTTCATGGGTCATACTAGTGTATGCAACCACTGAGTGTCATGTTTTGTCCACAGGTAAAAAGGTACTAGTATGGCCACCAAATGGATGCCACATCTAGAGAAGTATGTAACCCTGGAGAATGATATGCTACTGCAATCCTTCTGAATACATTATATCTTGTCTTATAGCTGTCCAACCAAAGGTGGTGCAGACCAGTTGGTCAAACACCAAATCTATTAGGGATTGGTAAGAGATGTGAATGTTGTGAGTGGCCATAATTGGTTTGTAAAGTAGGTGCAAATCAGTATAACAGATATGACTGTCCATGCAAAGCAAAAACTTACAACATTGAGCTGAATAGGACCACCACAAAGGAGGCCCACCAACACTGAAACCACTGATGTACATGGAGGAGATTTATTGTCACTCATCAGGCAAATTATATGACCATTATTGTGGGGAGTGGTTTGAATTTGGATGCCAGCCTGGCACCTACTACCCACGTACCATTAGGTGAAGCAGAAGGTTAGCATTGACCTTAATGGTATGCTATGATACATGCCAAAACATAAACTGAAGAGGATATGACTATTGGCTACCTGGACATCTGTTCCCCTAGTCACATCTGATTTGCATGCAATATCTTGCCCAGCAAGATTCATTTATTTATTTATTTTACATTTATTGACCGAGATAGTCTGTGTTTCAAAGTACTGTGTAACACTGTTCCTGTGTGTTCCACGTTACAAGCCACAGGGGATATTCAAAGTACACATCTGTGGGCTTGCCTCAGTGCCATACACTTAAGGCATTCACAGGTTCCACTTGTGGAGGGTTAAGCAAACTGGAATAACAGAGGGCTGACATCAACGTAGCTACAGTGGCTGCTGTTGATGGCAACTTGCAGGTCATATGGTCTGATGACTCAGTGACACTCTCTGTGACACCCCAAAAGAGCGAAACTTTACATCCATCTGTATGGAGGCCACTGCTGGGCACAAGGCTTCACAGGAATTTGACATATAACCTTTTGGTGAGAGTCCCAACCGTCTTCCTCCTGTGTCCCCATCAAGTGCAGAATGCAATATGCACACACATTCCTGCCATAGAGAAGACACACAGAGTGTCTGATGCCATCATGAACCCACTTTTGTACTTAATATGCATGTTGCACTCAGTATTAACTAGAAGACGTGCAGAATGGTGCTCTAGACATGGCTTACTGTGTTACACACCACTGTGTAGTTGATAAGTGTGCTCTGGGGCATGCATAAGGACATGCACCACCTGCATAGTTACATGATGCATTGCCACAATAAGATGACAGTGCTACTGAGATAACTAGAGGCAAGCACTGCCTCTATAGGTGCATCCTTGGGACTCATTATGATTCCCATCTAGTTTCCCTTCACTTGCCATCTTGTCTATAACCATGGAAAGGTTCAGACATAAGGTGGACATAGGTGTGGTGTCCCACATCAAAGGACATCCACTGCTACAGATACACCATCAAAGTTTCTTGTTAGCACAAACTATGACACTCCCAGTCAAGGATTACATTTGTCAGAGTGTTCCCATGGGATTCCTTTCCAGAATTCTCAAGCTGGCACCTGTACTTTCATTCCATTCCTGCTACAAGATTGATTTAGCCCTGACTCAGCCATCTAGCACAGTTGTCATGGGTAGAATTCATGTAGTGACACCCCAACCCCATTACTAGAAGATGTGATCTTTGAAAGCCAACTACCAACCAGTATGCAATGTTACTGAGCTCACCTTCCATGACTACACCACATTGTAGTGCTACAGTCAACTACCACTGTATCCCTTGCACTGTTGCAAGTAATGATGGCTGTGCCCTCCCCTATCTCTGACCTTTGTGGGTTTGTTGATATTTGTTGCAGACCATGCACTGCCCTGCATAGCTTGAGTGTTCCAACAGCCATCATTTCATTCTTTCTGTCTGTGTCATGACCCATAGTTGAGGACCAGAAGCTGCCACTTTGCCAGTGCTGCAGTCTACTCCTTCTTTCACTAACTGTGCTGCAGTGCCTCTTCCTGTATCATGTCCCTGCTCTACTATTTCAGCTGTTTCACTTATGGAATTTTCTGGCATGGTATTATCTGGCTCTATTACTTGAGTGGCCCACTGGAAAAGTCTAAACGGAGGGCTCTGCCCTTCAGAACTCTGAATCCACATTTCCTGTTGGTTATATTTTTGGCATGGGCCATGCTGATTTTCATTTCCCCCATAGCCTGCAGTTTTCAAGTTTGGGTGATGATCCCTGGCTCATGGTCATACCCAGCACTGCCTCCAATACTCACAACACAACATTATATATGGTCTGCTCCCAGCATGCACAGCAGCTGTCTATGTTGCTCATTCTGTCTGGCATATGTGAACATGTACCAAGTGGGTTACTCTGTGGGAAGCTAGCTCACAGGAACTGTTGATGTAAATCAGATGTATAAGGCATGTGTATGCCCTGGTTGGTGCACAATCATTACAGACCACCTGGCATTTTAGGGAGTGGTAACTCTTCTTTTTACTTCTCATTGTGACCACGGGCAAGATGGAGCATTAATAGCAAAATGTGTGAGATATATGGTACTTATGACATCAAAGAAGTATGAAAACTCATAAAACGTATAAATGGATTTGGTTCTCTCCTCTAGTGTCCTTGACAATCAGATGTGCTCTCTCACATATTATAGCATTATGTTAGAGAATTGTTTAGATATTCACAAGGCAGGACCTTGCAATATAGCTAATGTATCCCCTATAGGCTGCTGGAAGTTTTTTTTTTTTTTTTTTTTTGAAGCTTGAGTGGTCAGTGTTAGCTGGATTCATGTCAATTTGCCGGTCAGTTTCTGCAAGTACAGAAAAAATGAAAGCAGTTCACCAAAACTACCTACTACTTTCAGAAAACATTTAAACAATTCCCTGCACCCCTCATGTGGATGAATACCCCACACCCCTGCAATTTTACACACACACACACATATATATATATATATATATATATATATATATATATATATGGGTCTACTTTACATGATCGAACTTTCAAATGTTCAGCTTTCATATGGCCGAGAACATATGATAGAACATTTAAAAGTTCAAACATGTTAAAAAAGAAAATAAAACAAAAAAAATAAAGTGCACGTTCCTATCAGGGGGGTAAGCCACCATGCACCCTCGCTATTTAAATATACCAACTCCGAGATTGCACTACATTGTGGAAAAGGGAAATCTTCCTGTTCCGCACTGTATGGAGATTCCATTCAGAGTGTTCGAACTTTTAAAAGTTCGATCATATGGTCTCGACCATATGAAAGGCGATCTTTTAAAAGTTTGATGATCTGAAGGGGACCCATATATATATATATATATATATATATATATATATATATATATATATATATATATATATATATATATATATATATATATATATATATATATAGCAACTCTGAGGCTGCACAGCAGTAGAAAAAAGGCAAAATCCACTATCAACAAAAGTGGTTTCAGCAAACTGCTTTCATTTTATTTGCATTTGCTGAAAGTGCCTTCATTGAGAAAACATGGTTCCATGCTAGACATATCTTTGTGTCCAAAGGCATGGATGTTTTATGCATACTACTTGATTCCAGTCCTGGGTGACATAGTTTGAATATGTCCATTAGTGTATCCCTGTCATGTCTGTGGCATTCAGTTTTCTGCTGGCATATAAGATGTTGGTATGTGAGTCACTGTATGTATCTTCTTGTTTAGTGTAGGCAGTCATGGTGTAACACATTGTCAGCAGTGTCTCTGACACTGACTACACATGTTGCACTATCATTTCTGCTATACCTACTATGTCTTCTATCATGTACTGATGTACTGATTAACTAATTGAGTTTAAAATTGGTATATGTGAGCAATCAGCAGCTCCAGTTTGTAAGTCTGTGAACTAGACCACCATCATAGTCTCCGCATTTGCATGTTCCATGCTGATCCTTTGAATAGTCTTTCTCATTTCATGTCATTATGCACTCATGTGTACAGACTGTATATCATACAGTTTTTTTTAACCCTTTATTGAATTATGACTTGTGATATATGCAAATTTGCATTCATACAAAAGTAATCAGACTATATTAACATTAACAAACATCATACTTTACATATTTTGCTATATATCATATAAGCTAAACAACATTACATAAATTATTAAATTCCTGACCCTTTTTAAACAAGAAACATATTTATTAAACCATCACGTAGAACATAAGCAATCATGTATCTATATAAATGAATAAACACACCGACACAATCCTCGTTTTAAGCATTTTACATCACAAACCATACTGACTCATTCCCAGTTGCAAGCATCATATATCACTTATAATCTACCCAATCACTTTCAGTCAAACATTACAAAGCTCATTTAATTCCTGCCTTCTTTTAAACCTCATTCCCCCCATGCATATATTGTTCCCACAATTCCTATTTTTCTCCTATGTAGTTTACTCCTACCTTTTCCAAAGATCTCAATTCCAGTTGTTTTATATCTGTAACTATACTCTATTTTATTATTATTTCTAGTAATTGCTTTTTTGGCAGCCACCATAGTTAGACACAGCAAAGCCTAACCATGTCTAGGCACTTTTGATTCTGTGTCATAGCTCAGAAAATGTTTGATCATTATATGCTTGTGCAATCAGATTGCTTATATCTTTACATTTGTATTTTGCAGTATACACTGTGGAGCCCTCTATGAGTTCTACCCTCAGAATTTAGCTAGGCATCTGTAAACCTTGGCTCTAGATGATTGTCACTGTTGAAGTGACACCCCAATCCCATGTGCAAAAATGGGAAAAGGTGGCTGAGGATGGATGGATGGACCTATGTTTTAATCCCTTTAATGCATTAGAGCAATATCCAGATCATTTCCTTCTTCAGCATAACCCAGTTATAGTGATTTTATAAAAAGCTAATTCTAGCTACATAAGAAATGTCAGGTTTTACAAATTAAAGCAATTTTTAGGAATAATGTTCTTTTACAAAAAAGACAGATATATGCAGACAGTTGAAAAAACTACAAAAAAAATGATTTGGGTTTAGGTTTACATGACCTATGCATACTTCCAAGACATTGTCTTGTGTAGTTAAAATGCTCTAACCTGGCAAAGATTAGAAGAATGCATTAAGTAAAGACCCTCAGAGATTTCAAGGAGACAGTATATTTGGAAGTTATGTCATTGATTACAGTGTCTAACCTTCAGTTTAATTCATCAAAAGTACATTTTCCGAACTGCTTTTTGGTTTCCACGTCTTGTAGTTTACTGTCTCTGTAACTTAACTATCCTCTCTAAGCCTAACAATTTAACAGAACATTCATTAATTACTTATTTTAATTTGTCAAATCTGTGATTCAAAGCCAGCTGAAAGATGCTGTATATCTAGAAAATACTTCTGATAAAAAAGTTGAAAAAGCCTACATTTCTGTTACCTGGACAGTAAAATTGTTGTGATTCTTGTCATTTTGTTACATTGGCACTGTTCTGTATTGCGGTAATCAGTGTTTTAATGATTTAGTCCAATGACTGTTTTTACAAACTTCTGTTTGGTCAACAGTGGCATTTTTTCATTAAACTTGATAAGCATAAAACCCATTTTAGTTATTTTAATGCAAGATGTAAGATTTATGGTTAAGAGGTCTAAAGGAAAGTTATTAGTGTGAAGTTCACATGAGCCAAAGTGCCAATTCAGTTTTTTCAAAATGGGCCCTCCTCCTAAATAGACTGAATTATGATCTATCATAGGTTCATAGGTTCATAGATTAGTACTAGGCTAACTGCCCTTCTGGGTCATTTTAAGCCTAGCCAAGTACCCCATGTGAGAAACAAACCCTGCACTTTGTGTCTATAAGGCAAACACCTTAACCATTATGCCAATTTCCCACCAAAAGGTTGCTTCTTCCCAGGGAGACACACACAGTTGGCAAGTGCAGGATTCAAACCCCTACATAACTACATTATGATACTACAGCAGTATGCCTTTACATGACGCACTATACACATTACTAGGCCATTTGAGTCACTATTCAACTATAACCTCTCATCAAGCTTTGTGCCATGTGAATGGAGGATTGAAACCGTTATTCCTCTTTGACATCTGCTTGTTGGATGTCAAGGCCAATATCAAGAGCCTATGGTTGACCATGTTTGGAGATGATTGCAAACAGGACCAGTCATAGACCTCCCAAGATAATAACATCTTCCTGGAAGTTCTAACACAAACAAATTAATGATGCCAAAGCCACGGCTTAAAACACAATGCCAAGGAATTCGTAATAGCACCTTTTGGGAAGTCGGCCACTTTGGTATACTAAATCATTAATAAAACACTCCTAAGAGTAGACCCAGTAGTCAGCCACTTTGTTGAAGTACAGGGATAAAGCTCTGACTATGGTCCAACTAAGTTCGATAAGTGGCTCACGCGACTGATGGAACAGCAGGGAAAGAATGGGCATGCCCATCCCAGGTGGGGGATGCTCAATATATTCCCTAAAGGGGAGTGGTTCAATGAGGGAGTTGCCCATGAACATAAAACAGAGAGTGTAGTTGGTAGGGGAAGGGAACTGTGTAGGTCATTAAAAAAAATCCCCCCCGATGGTTGAGCTGAGCCCCCAAAACACCCTCCAGATCTTCAACTGTCCCCCAGCAAAAAAAAAAAAACAGTTTAGGGGATTGGAGGGTAGCTGGCAGATCTGCCATGGACATCGGTTGCTGTCAGCCAGGCTGGTAACAATGAGGTCCAAGGAGACCAAAAATAGAATAGACCCAGTAGTCAGGGTTTTTGGGACACATGCAGCTAGTAACCTTGCCTTTGACCAACATGTGCCTAATACAGTAAGAAAGTCATTCTATATCATGCAACTTATAAGTAACGGCAAGAAAGCTAGGTCTAGGGAGGTCATCATGCCACTGTATTTGATCCTTATTAGACCCGTTATTGATTATAATGCCCCCCTTCAGTATGTACCTGAACAGGCACATGCACCAATTGAAATACCCTCAGATTTCTTTACAAAAAGAATACAAGGTGTAAACATAATGCCCTTTACAGATTACCTAACAGTCCTATCGCTATACTGTTTCCTGCAGACTATTGAGAGGTGATCTATGCCTAGCATACAAGGCATCCTTGGATCCTACTCTGATGGACCTTTTTCATATCCGTAGAATGAACAACATCAGAACTATGAGATTTAAAATCCTAAACTTTGGTTATGACATAAATAAGACATGCTGGAGTGACAGCTATTTATCTCAGAGAATTCCCATTTTCTGGAATAGAATTCTCATCCATGCGAAGCAGAACCCCCTCACTAAACCAATTCAGGCGTAACCTGGACCAATGGGTAGGAAATCAAAAATTCACCCCAGATCTGGCACCTATATCTCTGATGGAGAGACCTAACCATTCAATCATGCCCTAGCTAACATTTACCCTTTAGAATAATCTCTAAAAGGCACAATAAATCATGGGATGCATTTGGTTTGCATGGCTAGGCTTGAAATTCTCTTGTGGCCTTTAGCCTAGTCTACACCTATGAACATATGAACCATCATGCTTGTCTCACTAACAATCAGTATACCCAAAATTCTGCCCTACATACTGTATTTCTGTTTGTATCATTCAACCTCTAAGCATTAAAAGTCAGAACACTGGCCTTCAAAATACATAGCATAGGGTCAGTGACTGCTGTCCTTGGAAGACACACAGTGATGGTAGTGCAGGACTATCTCTTACTACATTGGGTGACATAAGCCCAAAGACATCCCCACTGTATGGAACAAAGCACATTGTGTGCATCTCCTTTAGTCTCCATCAGGGAAATAGGTATACTTTATGTTCCCCAGACAAGCATCGACCTGGCTCAGTCCTTCACTCTTCTGCCTTCCCATCCTACACCAGGAGATGCCTGAGCCAGTAAACAAACTCAAGTTATCTGGGTCTGAGTTGGGGATTTATTCCCGTACTGCAAAAGAGCTGGATACAAGTTGTAAAAGCCACAGCATATGACAGTGGGTGTGGAGATGAGATCAGAAGAGATTGACATGAATTTTGTGTGTGTGTGTGTGTGTGTGTGTGTGTGTGTGTGTGTGTGTGTGTGTGTGTGTGTGTGTGTGTGTGTGTGTGTGTGTATTTAAATGAACAGCATGCCAATAAGACATTTTCCCATACTGAAGATGTACAGTATGCATGACATGCAATTTTTTGTCATTTTTTCAAAGATGCTTTCAGCAATGATGTCAGATTTCTATTTCTGGAATGCCTATATGTCTGGTCCAATGTCTGTTCTCTACCTACTTAGTTGCTATACCTGTTTTTCTCAAGGGTATGTTTTAGAGAGATTAAAAGGTCTTTGCTCGTTTGATGTCTGTGATGAGTTTCAACTATGTATTTAATACTGTGTAGTGAAATGGTTTCTGCAATCAATGGGTGTGACATTTCCCTTGTGTTATGACCTTAGTAGGTTTCAGTTTTGTCTTTTTTTAACCATTCTGACAATAGAACTGACTTTCTAAAACAGTGTGCAAGTCACATATCTGTCTGTAATAACTTTGGTTTTCCAGTTCTTTTTGCAGACTTTGCTAGCAGACAAACCTGTAATTTGTGTCAGTCTAATAACAATAAACAAAGTCAAAAAATTCTGTGCACCAAAGGTCGTACCTTTATTTCATTTAAGTATTAGCAGCATTTCTAAAGCAATAACTGTTAATTTTACTGGGCTTTTAGTTACTAAAACAATTTATAGTCAATCAGCAACTTGCAAATTGTGTAATTCTGCTTTGACATTTCTTGACCTTAACTAAAAAGGCTTCATTATGCCTTAGCATCACCATTCAGAAGTGCTAAACAGACAACTGGATTCAATTTGCAAAGTTTCTTATAAAAGTGATTATCATGACATCTCCAGTACACTGATGATAAAAACGCTTCATAACATTTTTGGTATGTTATTGTGTCTAAACTTTTCATAGCTCTTACAGTTTACAATGGAATGGCTTTTATTCGTTTTGAGAGGCAATCTATGGATGTAACACTTACAATTAATTTAGAAACAGAATGCAGGGTGGTAGGCAACAGAGAATACAAGTTATTGCAATCACATGACTTCATCTATAGTCAGTTCGGAGATCAGCAGAATATCTGTTCAACTTTGTGAAGTGTAATGGATGCATTACATTTTATAGGGCAGATTATTTAATACCTACACTATGTGTATACCATTCTGAGTGAATAGACAGCATAAGCATAATCCCTACCTTCTTCCTCCTAAGTTTAGTTTTCCTGCAGATTTTCTTGCAACCTTAAATTTTGAGGGAGATCCATAAAGGTTATCACAATGTGTAGACTGCATCTACACTTAATCTAATCTTTCTGTGTGAATAGACAGCACAAAAAATGTGGTGTGGATGTTCTTAAACACAAATCATGTACACTTAGAGTACACTTAGTGTAGGTGTTCGTGAAACTGGCCCTATATATATATATTTTTTAAAGAATGATACATAACTAGCAATCTAATGACTGCAGTATATAGTTTTCTGCTTGGTACAAAGGAATTAGCAATGGGAATGTCTTTTTATACAACCCTTAGAACATCTTGCTATTAGTTACAGTGGAGATTTTATTAAATAAACATTCCATAAATATAATTCATTTTAGTGATATGCTGTATGGTATTTAAAGTAAATGGATCCAAATATTTTTGAGTCTCTCTTTCCAATGTTACATTACATGTTGTTGAAGGCAAAACAAAGTAACAGTTATATTTTGACTGCTGATGAAGTGAATTTAATATTCTACCTTTACCCCATCCCTACTTCCCCTTTCTCCACCTGCCCCATGCCCCGTTAAATGCATACCTCTCAACTGTACATATTTTCACAGAATTTCCAGATTTTTGCCTCATATTTTTAGTCTATTTTTCATAACATTGTGGTTTTTCTGGCAAATCATTGGCTAATCATTTAAGACTGAGGTCAGAAAATGACAAACATTTGAGTTTAAGACTTCATATCCTTCATAAAATTCATGGTAATACAAAGTCTGTTATTCTATCATATCCTAAATTTGTAAGAGCAGTATTTAAAAATTGTCCCTGTTTTGGGGCATTCGTCCCACATTATTTATAGCTTTTCCAGATTTATTGCTCTGAGAGGTTGAGAGGTATGTAAATTAGTCTCTCTTGTCTCTCTCTCTCTCTCTCTCTCTTACAGCCTATTCTAATAGTCCATCCCAAGGGTCCACAACCCTCTTGGTGAAAAATTACTTTTGGTGATCCAAGAAGTAGTCTGTTAGCCATTATCCTTGCTATTCAGAGGAACCTCTCCCATCTCCCTTATTTTATCCTATATACCAGTATCATGTCTTCATTTTATCTTCTGCTTTCAAGTGAAAAGAGCTGTAGCTCCTCCAATCTCTGGTCATATTCCATTCTGTCTGGTAGCTTTCATCTGTAGTGCCTCCAGTGTTTTTCATCCTTATTTGACCCCAGAATTGCTCTCTGTACTCAAGGTATTGTCTGAGAAAGGCTCTGCAGAGAAGATGTATTACTTCTATGCAAATGGACCCTGTCCCTCTGAAGTGATCCCAGTATTCCAATATTCTGTCTGTTGCAGCCACTTTTTTCTCACTTTTCTCCCACTTGTCTAAACCACATGTGACTAACACACTGAGATCACTTTCATACTCTAGGCATCAGTTCAATTCTTTTCAGGTGACACATACCATCAGGGTTATTGTGGTCTAAGTTAGATACTTATGTTTGCATTGGATCTCTGCTGCCAGCTTTCTGCCCAGTTCTCCAGTTTTTCTAAGTACTTTATAAAATACTTCTCCCCACTCACCACTGATCAGCAAAGAGTTTGAGTAGTGGACATAGAAATGTGTAATCCACATTTAAGTTCACATTTAACCTTCCTCTCTTGTTGGTTGCTGCCTAGGAGATTGTTGTCCTGTAGAAATATTACCACTCTTCCCCTCAACATTTTCTTTAAAACATTTCATGCAACAGCTGTTCTGCCCACTTTGTAGTGCATACTATAATGGCTGTCTTTCAGTCTAATGACTCTTGTACAGTAGCAAGTGATCTGCAGAAGATCTCCATTAGGAGGCCTACTGACACAATAGCTAGATTTCCTAGGAGTCTGGGAGACTACCCATCTGGTTCTTGTGTGCTTTAGTAGGCGGTCTACCAGCACACTGGCTAGATTTCCTAGGAGTCTGGGAGACTGCCCATCTGGTTCTTGTGTGCTTTAGTAGGAGGTCTACCAGCACACTAGCTAGATTTCCTAGGAGTCTGGGAGACTGCCCGTCTGGTTCTTGTGTGCTTTAGTAGGAGGTCTACTGACATATTGACCAGATTTTCTAGGACTCTTGGAGACACCCCATCTGATCCTTGTGTACTTTATTAGGAGGTCTACCAACATACTGGCTAGATTTCCTCGGACTCTGGGAGGCTGCCCATCTAGTCCTTGTGTGCTTTATCCCCTCTTTGAGCAGCCAGTTCCCACTGAACTAAGTCAGTCTGTCTTCTATTGTCTTTCCAGTGTTTGCCCCATTTGCCCTGCCTACCTCCCAGCAAACACCCATGTTTTGCTTTTCTTTTAGAACAACTTAAAGTATTGGTTCAATAAGTGTAGTTTTCCCAGTCTTCTGCAATTTTCATCTTAAGATGTGAGCACTTAACTAATACTTCTGTAATACTTGATGAGTATTTCACTAGGCTTGTAATTCATAACACCTGTATACTACATCTTCTGGTACTGCTGTGTCCATGACCTATTGCTTTTTTAGCAGATGGTATGGCTTTAGTTAAATATCTTGACATGTAGATTCATCGATGTTAAAAGATACTGACATGTGAACCTGAAATCCATTTGTGCAGCCCCTGTGCAAGTCAATATTAGCATGCTGCCGGAACATAACACTTTGCCATGATCTTCCATAGGAACATTTATCCTTATGTTACTTGGTTCAATAATGGTCTGTAAATTCCTGGAGATCTTATCAAGCTGTCACAGATAACCTTCCTTAAAATATCACCCATTGGCTGATACCACAGGCTCACCAATGACAATGCAAATTAATGTTTTGCCATCTGTATCCTTTGTCAAGTGTAAAGCAAATGAGGTGCTCTGTTGTCAAGAACACTTTCCCAAAGTGAAAATAGCCAGACACTGTTTTCCATAGGCAGTACTACTAGGACAGTTTCTGTGTGTGCACCAACAAGGATAAGAAATAGAGTATGAGGGACAACCTTCCATGGGACCACAGGGAGGCTTGCACCTGCAAAAGAAACACAATTGTGTTTGTTTTCCTTAGTTTGCCCAATGAAAACATTGCCCTGTTCTGTTTAATTTGCTTGAAGCTTCATATTTGTGAGACATGACAAAGCAAAGTGGAGCCATATTGATCTGTACAAGAGGGAAGTGTCTTTCCTTGAAGAGAGGCGCTGTCAATCACGTTAAGTAATGATAATGATTTTGATGCACACAGCAACTGTCATCAAATAGCTCTCCTTACAGAGTTGTCAGTATTCTTCATAGAATACGCTATACCTAATTGATGGCATTATTTGAGTACTGATATACATTTTATTGATAACTATGATGGGCTCATGAAGGACTAGAGCGCTAACATGGTGGCTCTAATACACATCATGTATCACGTTTGGTCAAAATGAGGTTTTGTTGTGATTAGATTGCTCTGGTTTATGACTTGTCTAGTGTTTTTGCTGTGTGATGCTTCAGATTGTTGACACTTAATGGAGTGGATGTTAGTGACATGTCTTCCAAGATGACATTACAATAACACTAAGAAGCCCACCTTTTGCCTCAGTATCTAGGCAAAAAAAGGAAGGTGGGACCAGCATGTACTTAGCTGGAACTGTGCTGAGCAGCCCTGTAGTCATGGCAACATACTCAGTTTTTTTACTTGCTCTTGTCTTTTTTAACATGAAAAGTAGCTAATACAGAAAAAAATACTGAACTCAGATATGGCAAATAGTATGTTACTAGGAAAAATAACTTTTCTTTAAAAGTGCTCCAACATCAGTGAATCTAAAATTTAGAAGTGGTACATTTTATTAAATTATTGAATCCCTACATCCCTGAGTGGATATTTATTTCTTTTAGCAGACTTGTTACACCATTATCAAAATACATGCATTTTTGTACTTATTATAACAACTACATCTCCTTCTAAACTCACTTCATTTTAGTATAGCCACAGTCCTTTCTACCCAATGTCCTGCTACTTCTTTAGTTTGAGAGGAAAATCATCATTACGTCAGTAGTAATGCCACATTTGTGGCTCCATAAATAAATTGAGTCTTCTTTCTTTAATCTGAATGATATCAGTATTAACAGGATGATCTCCATACTGTTAAAAATTATGACCACATATATACAATGTAAATAGATTTTTTTTGTGCAGACCAACTCATACCAGCAGAGCACAAATGCAAATGAATGACCTGCGATTGAGAATTTACAGTGATACTACATAAACTTTGCAAACAACCAACAAGGATGTTACAAGCCTACAGATTCCTCTGTTTTTACAATGAAGCATGAGCCGTACCTTAGTTCAATGAGAATATGCCATTGCTATGGCATAGTCTAAGTAATTTTATATCCAGCATCACCCCATTTCTCATGGGGCTTTTTAAATAGTATTTTAATTTGATCCTGCATAGAAGTGATATTCTATGGTCCACAAATGATTATAAGTTTTCTATAAGCAAACATATTTAAAACATTTTTCCAGCTGGTTTTAACAGCTTTTCCCAAATGTAATCCAAATGTTTCTTCACCAAAAGTTAAGATTTTTCAAATCTTTTAGATCTGTTCATTTCCTTCCTGAATAGATTTAACCACTCTGACAAAAGTAATGCACATATTGCTTCACTCATATAAGCCATCCAACTAATCTTTAATGTCTGTTGATTTCATTTTCTGGCAACACTGACCATCACCAACAATTTGTGTTGGATCATAATTACACCTATTATCTTATTTCTGTATTCATTTCTCTAATCTTCATTAATTTTAACACTTCCCTTACACTAATTCAGAGACCTTGACTTCCTTGAATCTCATTTCAAGCATCTTAGTTCCAAGTTTTTAAATACAACTTTGTGAGACTGCAGCTCTAGATTCTAAAACTACCCAATCTGACATGGGCATGCCTAAGTAATATATATATATATATATATATATATATATATATATATATATATATATATATATATATGTGTGTGTGTGTGTGTGTGTGTGTGTGTGTGTATGTATGTATACATGTATTAGGTTGTTTAGTTGTTTATTCAATATACAAAACAATTTAGCAGATAGGCTATTATCTAAATGCAGTAATATCGTCCAAGGTGGGGGTTACAAGTAAAATACTGGACCTTCAAGGGGTGGTAAGACCCTTTAACTGCAGCATCAGGCTTCGCAACACCACTTGTCAGACCATTATTTCCCAGATAACACTGACCCTGGAAAGCATTATTCCTTGCATAGATAAATATATTTAGTTTCAGAAACCCAAAATCACCAGCATTTAATTTGATTTGCAATTATATGTGATGTTCTGTACCTTTTGATCATGTATTATAGTAGACTGGTTTCAGCTTTTTTGTTCTAACAACAGATAGTTTAGTCTGTAGTTTTCAGTCTTAAAACATTGTGACATGAGTAACAGAGGACTCACGATAGCCACATCAGTGCAGGTGGACAGAGCTGTTAGAATTCTATTTATTTAGAGAAAAAATAATTGCAAATGCAATCAAAATATGCTTCTCTATGCAAAAGAACTGATAATGGGGAGTGATCTGACATACCTTGACGAATGGTTATACTTCTCATTTGTAACTAAATATGACCTTCCTTATCACTGTCACAGTATTCTTAACATTTGGGTTATTCTGCTGAGGATGTAAAATATCCGGCCAACATACCAAAGCCTTTATAGCTTCCAGGCACCATACACTATATACATGCCCTATGTCCATGGTGTAAGGTACATATATGATGTATGAGTACCTACTCTTCAGAACTGAATTGCCCCAGTAGAATCAGAGCAAAGGAGGGAAAGTTGTTGCACTGGGTGAAGTTCTTACCTTGGAACAGGTAAGTTCCATGGGTTGAGTTGGGCATGCTGTGTGTTAAAATGGTGCTGCAGTTAATGCAGGTAATCTTAAAGAGACTGGACTGAAAGGGCAGGACAGAAGGAAAAAGTCCTTCTGTTTCTTTCCAAGTTGAGGCTTCATAAGGTTTGCCAGAGCAGTCTGGAAAATATTACTAGTTCCTTTGACAATCGTAGGGGATACATGGAGAAATTAGCCATTGCAGATTAGACGCATGGCAAAAAAATGATGGAAGTGAAAAAAGAAATGAAATTAGGAAATCAATGCCTGGTAGAAACATGTTAAATGGTATATAGGAAAGGTAGGAAACATCAAGCTGAAATTTATTTAGACCATGATGAACACCAAATATTATTGTCCAATCATGGAAGTTGAAGGATCACTACAAGGTAACTAGGCAAAAAATGGCACTGGACAGAGCCCAAAATAAAATCTAAATCTTATGTCATGGAGGAAAACATCTGGAAAGTGCTGCAAAGGTTGGCATAGACAGTTAATGTATTAAAAAAATAAAAATTCACATAGGGTCAAGCAGAATGGTACAGATGAAAAGGCATGGGAATCTCAGCACCAATGCACATATATTGCCAGAATGATTAGTGGAATAAGAAGGTGAATACAGTCATAAATATAGTGATGCTATACATAAAATAATAGGGTTAGCACAAACCATGTGACCATTTGGGGAAAAATCTATGCAAGTATCAACAACAGCAACTAGGGATAATCTGAGCCTTTCTAAGTCAACAGCAGGTTTGGACAAAGCCTTTCTCAATGGAAAAATACCACATTTTTTAAGACTTATTTACTTGATATTGGGTGGAGAATTATGTTCTCTGAAATACTAGCTGATTTTTTGCTGATTCACAATTTCTATTTGAGTGTTATATGCTCTGTATTGAAACATAAATGCCAGAAGGATGTTTGAGCTGTTGTGCATATGAGACCTAAATCTCCACGATATGGCATACTGATGAATTTAAGACATTAAAATATAATGAAATCTGTTTGTCTCAGTTATTAAGAATAAATCAAGTCAAATTGCAGGAACTCCAACAATTACCAAATAGTGAAGCACAGAGTAATAGTTCCAAGATGAAATAAGTGCCACATTCCAACTGGTTAAAATCTTTCTTTAATGTAGTATAACAAACAGAAGTTACAGGTTAAGCGCTTTCTTCTACTGTCCATAGATTTCATCAGAGCCATTTCTCTATTACTCTGTGCTTCAGTATTTGGTAATAAATCAAGTCAGCCTAAGTGGGGTAATGTTAGAAGTGGCATTGCAGATAATGAAAATATTGGTGGAACATTCCAGTCATAAATGCAAAACTTAGCAACAACATCATGATTTGACAAATTTTACTAACACTAATTCCAATTTCATTCTGATGTTGAAAGTGAAATAAGCCACAGGATTCATGAAGCTCAGCACAAGGACAGTTTTCGCCTTGCGCCGAGCATCCTCCTTACAGATGGTGCAGCAACACCATATGAATATTTATGAGGGTGCGCTGCTGCACCCTCGATATGCACAGGAAACGTGTGCAAGTGCAGGGGGCATGTTTAAGTGCTCTACGGAGGCTTAAACATGCCCCCACAGTTGCACAACTTACAATGCTTCTATTGGAGCCCGCCTCTAATAGTAAGCAATTAATTCAGTTTCTGTGGATACTGAAATGTATGCTAAGCATGCAAGAGTGTCCACGAACACTAAAAGAAAATCAAAGTAGTAAACACACAAGCACATAGTGGAATGTTAAGCCCCTGTCCCTAGAACTATCACAATTAGATTCCCTGTGTCCCTGTTCTACATTTGTATTGCTTCATTATTGAAAGTGTAAGCAAAGCGCAGTGTGTTTGCATGTCTCTACCCTCTGCTTAGCGTAGCTTACACATCAAAATCATCCAAATAGAAAAAAATCAGGAAGAATCACTGTTAACATCAATAGTGTACTGGTTAGAGCATCTGCCTAACTAGCAGGCATTCACTGTTCAAGTCCCACTATAGCACATATCATTTTCCATGTGGAATGTGTATATGAACATATTTATACATCTTTTTGCTGTATAACCTACATAATAACATGTAAATGTGAACTGGAGTACTGCATGAAATGTTTAACTAATGTTATTTAATCAAAGTGGTACTGCCATAATGAATAAAGCACTAGTAAGCAGGTGTAAGCATAAATAAGCAGTAGTAAACATATATAAGTACCAGTAAGCAAGTCTAAGTGCATTTGCATGGGTGTAAGCAGTGCCCACACATATTAAGCTTAGTAGAAGCTAACTGAATTTAAGAAACTGTAATTGGAAGATAGCACAGCCTACAGTCACGCAAACACGCACACACCCGCTCACAACTGCTTAAAAGTGCTTTAATCACTCTGTATCCAATGGCCCTTGTTCTGCCCAGCAACAAAATAAATGGCCTCTGCAAAGTGTAAACCCAGGACCCTGCACACCACAGCCAATGTGATTCACCACTAAGCCATGGCAGATATACATAAATCTGATGTTATCACAAACATATTGTCCAGCACAGTCATGCAACAACATAGGAAATGTATATAATTATGTAGATGTATGTGCATGTGTATGTACAGATATATAATATATATATGTATATATAAAGAATGAATGCCATGACAATAAAGCATACAAAAAGAATGAGAAGGAAATCGACAGCAACTCCAGTATTATTTAGTGCTGTCAGCGTATGTCATATCAAGCTGGGCAGGGGTGAGAAAATCACTGCTACTCACACCACAGGCAGGATACTACCAGTGGGAGTAACATTGTCGATCTGCTAAGTCTACTTTACAAACAATAACAGGGTAGTCCCTGGTGGGACAACCCAAAAATTGCTAGGTAGTGTGGACTTCTGACCATTACACAAGCAAGGGCAGGTATGTTCAAGGACCAAATGGTGGGAGAGCCTGATGATACATGGGTTGGGACAACATACGTGTAGGGTCCCTAATGCTGGGGAGAGGGTAATGTGTGGAGGTGTGTTATGGCTGTGATAGCAACCAGAGAATGGATTGTTTGCATGTATGTCAAACTCAGGTGGGGTGGAGGAACCATGGGTATGAAATTATGGATCCAGGCGTGTCAGGGTTGGATGGTCTGGTTCTAATTGGACCACCTCGTGGAGGTCAGCGAGTGTGTTATAAGTATATATGCATACACACATGCATACATCTATATGTAGAAGTACATTCCCTGTACCACATTCATTCCTTTTGCAGATATGAATAACATGAAATTGCCCCTACAAACCTCGACAGTAGATAGAATAATAGGTTGTGCATAAGTGTGAAGGGACAAATCTGCAAAAATGCAGAAGTGTGTACTTTGTCTGAAGTCAGTTGTTGTTGTTGGTCTTTCGGCTTTTCCCAGTTAGAGGTCGCCACAGTTGAACTCCGCTAATGATTGGCAGTTGGTTTTTATGGTGTTGAGTTGCCAGCTCGATGCCAAACCTTCAACAAAGGCAGGCCCATTCAACGCATGTCTTTCGAAAGCCCACTCAACCGTGGGGAGGACATGCCGACTCCACACAGTGCTGTTCTCAAAAAATAAAATGTGAGGACTTTCTCACTATGAAATAGTGGAATCATTCCTGTGATCTGCCTGCTACGGCAACGCCAATCACTAAACCGGTCCTATTTGTAATATAATTTCGCCAAACTCGTACATTATTAGCTTTCATGTGTAACGTGTGCATTACCACATAATCACAGTTATTAATTTATTGTAATGTCTTGTTAATGGGAGTAACGATGTAATGAAGTATAGAGTCTAATCTTGAAATAAAGACGTGTGTCCCAGGTGGGACAACCCAAAAATTGTGAACAGTGTCCTATGGGTCACTCATTTCACCAATATTTGTGGACTAAAAGGTTGGGATGTCTGAGGATACGTGGAGTGAGTCAACCCATGGGATGGGTCTACAGGGGTAGGGAGTGGCCAGTGTGTAGTGGTGTGGATACATCGTGTATCCAACTGGAGAATGGATGACTGCTGTGTTAGTGAAGTGTTGGGGTGGGTGTTTGGGGAACTAGGATCCATAGGTATATGGGTATATATGCAAATGAAGCAGCACAGCAATAGTGTAGTGGTTAGAGCATCTGCCTAATGAACAGACATTCCCAGTTTGAATCCCACTGCAGCACATACCATTTTCCATTGGTAATCTGTATTTGAACATATTTTGTCATCCGTCTGCTGTATAACCTGCATAATAACAATTAAAAGTGAACTGGAGTGAAGTGTCACTGTCATAATGAATAAGGCTCTAGTAAGCAGGTTTAAGCATAAATAAGCAGTAGTAAGCATATATAAGCACCAGTAAGCGTGTTTAGGTGCATTTGCGTGGGGGTAAGCATTGCCTACACAGATTAAGCAAAGTAGAAGCTGAGTGTAAGAAACTGTAACCGGAGTTTAGCACAGCTTAGCTCCACGCAAACCCATGCACACCCGCTCACAACTGCTTTAAACTGCCTTAATCACTCTGTATCCAACGGCTCATGTTTTGCACAGCAAAAAAATAAACAGCCTCTGCAAGGCTAGAACTCAGGACCCTGTACATCACAGTCACAGTAGTTAATCACTATGCCATGATAGCAATATATATAAAGGAGGTATCAGCAAACTAATCCTCACCACAGGGAAATCAAATCAAACATGTGAACTGAATCTATTTACAGTGTAATGTTCTATAACCGGCCACAGACCACGAATATGTGAATTGGAGTTTGTAGTAAACATAGAGTTGAGCTGTCACTGTAATAAAGTTTTGAAGACCCCAGGACCCCATACAGTGTATGTACACATGAATCATGGATACCAGACACATATATAACCTGTAATGAATAAGACATTGTTGACAAAAGGCAAATATAATGCTAGATAACCAATAAGCAATGCTAACCGCAGCACAGCCCAACTAAGTAATTGTAAGCAATGTGTAGGGAAGCCAATACAATATGCCCACAGGTATACCTCTTTAAGCAGTGCCAACCTGACATAAGCAGGTGTGCCCATAGCTTAGCCTTTTCAAAACCGGCCAATTACGGAAAAGTGTGGGAATCCGGACCTACTTAAACCGAAGAGGTGGGAATATGGCTCATAACCAGTTGTAGCACCCCCCTGCAGGCAGAATAGCTGTAGTGGGAGAAGGCACTCACTTTAGAGCGCAGCGCTGGGGCATCCAGGAGTCCAAATAAATGGTATGGCTCCTGGTAAAGCACCATGACAGGAGACTACTGCAGGGCCAGTACCAGGGCTAGCAGTACAAAATGGACGCCTGGGACAGTCTCACCTGTGACATCACTAGTGCCACAGGTATCCCCCGGACTGATGAGCAGGTCAGGCACCACCATGCAAACCTGAAGCAGCGGAGGAAGGATGTCCTGGAACAGTGAATCCAGGAGGCAAGGCAGATGCAGAATGACCCAGAACTAACTACTCCTTCCACTACGTAGTTAATAATTGCCTAGTTTGTGTATACTATGGATAGGTGTGGCTAAATATCACTGTACTTTTCTAACAGCTGCAGATGAGCATGCTGTGAACCAGCAAGCCTATGATGCTAGGCTGCAAAGGATGCTTCATGAGGCAGGTTAGTAAATAGCCTGCATGTACTGTCATTACAAAGAAATGCAAGAGCCTCAGAAAGTGTTGTACCAGTATACAGAATCATGTAATATGCTGCGAATAAAGGTGTAAGCCCTGCATTACTTCTGTTTAATCTGCCATCATATGTTGTTGTACTGTTGCAGTTATTAAATAGTACTGTTGTAGTAAGCAGTGTTACCCACACTGTGGTATGCAGATAAAATGTGTATGAAGTGCAGTATAACAATGTTGGAAGTGCAAACAGGACAGTCATATTATTCAAAATACATTGCAAAGCCTCACAACAATTGCCTGATAGCATAGTGTACAGTGATCTTAACTGTAATGTTTTCATCACACACAGCAGGGCTTTGGATCCCAGGAACACTAGTAAGTTGCATGCATAATCATTCCACACAACTGCACACAGTTTGTTAGAATGTTCAGAGAGAAAGCTGTATGCATATTTACACTTTGTACAGATATTGCTAGAATGCTCAAATAGAGTGGTATGCATATTCATACCCCTCAACTGTTCCAGTCTGCCCAGTATGTCCTGATAAATGGCCCACATCACCTGCCTTTTGCCCTGTTCCCATGACAAATTAGTGTGATGATCCAAGAAATGTAGGCAGCTGTTAATGACATATAACTGATAGTCAGACTTGTACATAGTCAGAGAATGTACATGCAAACATACCTGTCATCCCAGCATCTCACCCAAAGTGTATTAGAGCAGTCTCAAAACATGTTGCAGTTACCACTTACATCTTGTCAAGCCCGTATGTAAGACACAGGTTCCTTACATACTAATGTACAAACATACCATTGTACAATATAATGCCATTGGGTAGTGTAATAATAAATGTAAGGGACAGACCACTGCAGTGACTACGAAAGTTGTGAAAACTACAAGGATATATTAGTTGTTAATTGAACTCTCTCTCACCCCTACCATATGTGCAGAAATAACTGATTTACACAACTCATTTGGTATGTCTACACTCCTAACCTTTGTTGGGACATATGTCCTATTGGTTTATAAATATTCACATCTGTTTCTATGCACGTGCCATGTTAAAATACTCCCATATTGGTGGCCTGTTGCCATCAATGAAACCTGCATGTTGTTGCAATGGCCACTGTTTACCCATATATGCATGTGTTCTGCCTGCTCTGCAACTATTTTATATCAGGTGCCCTGGGTAATGGGAACACCAATGCATGCTGTTATAACTAATTGTGAATGCTGTTGACAATTACTAACCCATATCTGCCTTAAACATGCTACAACATAGCTCGTATGGGAAGGCTGGTCCCAGCGGACCCACCTGTCCCACCTCAGCTGGCCATGGCACAGGGCACCAGCACATCTGGGGCCCAGCCTGGGACCTCCTCATCTGTTGGCCCTGCACCACTTTTGGGTGGAACCACCACAGGGGATGGGGCTCGCCAACCCCCTGGGAGCGGGAGCGGACAGGAACCTGTCACCTGTGGTACAGTTCGGGCCATGGTTTGTATGGAGTTCAACAGGGAGATTTGGGACTGCCTACACCAGCTTGAGGGCCGAGTGGCACAACTAGAGGGTGAGCTTGCCCCTCCTACACAGCCCCCCAGCACAGCCACCTTCTGGGCTGTGAAGGTGCAGTGGTGACTGCCCATAGGTGGGGACGTCAGTCCCACTGTATCCATTTGTGGGATCATGGGCTTGCGACTTCCAAACACCCCTACTCGTCCAAGTTGCCCCCCCCTCACATGTCATATACCGCCCTTGTACACATCTCATTTGTCTTGTCTGTCATCCTACCCAACCTATCCTCCATGATCATACATACTCTACGTCCCCAACATTCCACTCTCACCTAAAAATAAAAGAAAAAAGGGCAATCTGTTCCCGCAAAAAAAGCATGCCCCATACATAGCTGTCCATTTTGCACACATGTCTACTGGACACATGTAAATGTTTCTTATTGGCATCACAACATACTATTGTTGTCCTCACCCCTCTCTCAGGGTTGTGAGTGTTCAAATATACTGCCAAATTTATTGCATATGCACAGCCGTTGCTGTAGAAGAAATGGACAGCTATGGCCTTCCCTACACCCTTCCTGCACATCCCTAGCTACCTTGCCTACTGTCTTTCCCTCTCTGTGCCCTTTTTTCACCACCTTCCTATCACCCCTTTTTTCTTTTCTTTTAAAGAAATCAGCTTGGGGATAAGCGGGAGTAAGCACTTTTAAGCAGCAGTGAGCGGGTTCCAGCCAGTTTGCGCGGGGGTAAGCACTGCCTACACAGGTTAAGCAATCTAGAAGGTAACTAAGTGTAAGGAACTGTAACCAAAAGTAACCACTGCTTACTGTCATGCAAACCCACACACACACACTCACAACTACTTAAAAGTGCCTTAATCACTCTGTATCCAACAGCCCTTGTTCTGCCCAGCAACAAAATAAACAGCCTCTGCAAGGCTCAAAACCAGGACCCTGCACACTGCAGCCAATGTGATTTACCACTAAGTCATGGCAGATATAAAGACATCTGATGTTATCACAAACATATCATCCAGCATAGTCATTCAACAGTATAGGAAATGTATTTCATTATGTAGATGTAAGTGTGTGTGTTTATGTCCAGATATATAATATATATATATATATATATATATATATATATATATATATACATACATACATACATAGATATAGCTATATATAGATATATCAAGAACAAGCCATGTGACAACAAAGCATTAAAAAAGAATGAAAAGGAAAACACCAGCAACTCCTGTATGATGTAGTGGTGTTGTCCTATGTAATATCAAGATTCCCTCAGACAGACATGTGTCATTAATACATGCAAACATTTGTACATTGCCCAAATACATTACTTTGAGCATTTTATTTACATTAACAAAACAGTTCTTGTCCAATCATAATGTGAGAACAGTACTCTTGCAAGGTGCTGTGTGCAACATCATCATCATTAAAAAGTTAAATGGGGTAACCTTAGAGGGACCGGTAGCGTCGTGTGTACACTGGGGTCATCTATATCACGTGTACCTGGAACCTTTAAGAGTCATGTGCATACCAGTATTGTGTGCCTGAGAAAGGGGTGAGGACAACAGTAGTATGTTGTGATGCAAATTAAAAAGGTTACATGTGTCCAGTGGATACTTGTGTGAAATGGACAGCCATATATGGGGCAAACATTGTTATTGGAACAGACTGGCCTTTTGTTTCCATTTTTGTAAGGTGAGAGTGGGATGTTGGGGAAGGACAGTAGGTATGCTCGTGGAGGATTGGTTGGGTAGGATGACAGACAAGACAGCATACAGGGGCAGTATATGACACATGTGGGGGAAACACCTTGGACGGGGAGGTGTGTTTGGCAGTCACAAGCCCATGAGCCTCCAAATGGAAACAGTGGGACAGAGGTCCCCACCCATGGGCAGCCACCACTGCACCTTCACAGCCCCAAAGGTGGCTGCGCTGGGGGCTGTCTAGGAGGGGCAGGCTCACCCTCTAATTGTGCCATGCTGCCCTCAAGCTGATGTAGCTGGCCTCAAAACCCCATATTGAGCTCCCTATGCACCATTGCCTGGACCATACAATGGCTGACAAGTTCCTGTCTGGACCTGCTCCCAGAGGGGGCAAGCCCCATCCTCAGTGGAGGTTCCAGCAGAAGGTGGTGCAGAGCCAACAGAGGTGGAGGTCCAAGGCTGGGCCCCAGACGTGCTGGTGCCATGGCCAGCTGAAGTGGGACAGGTGGTTCCACCAGGACCTGCAATCCCATACAGCCTATGGTGTTGCAGTTCTAACACAGATAAGGCTTAGTAATAGTCAACAGCTGTCAGGATTACTTATAACAGCATGCATAGATATTACCATTAACCCAAGACAACAGATGTCATACATTTGCAGAAGGAGCACAACACATGCATATATACTGCATGACATCTTTCCAAAGTGTAGATGACTTGTGACTGCAGCTATGAACAGTGGCCCATTATTAGCATGTCACTGTGATAACCTCAGACAGTGACTGTCATGCCACTGTTTCATGTGATGTATGTCCAATCAGGGATGTGATGGAAGTAACTCTCATCACTGTCACCATGTACTGACTGCAATCCTCACACTATGCTTCTGCAGTTCACAGATGTGTGCTCTGAGTAACACAAGAAACAAATGGTTCCACAGACTGAGCAGTCCACAGATAACCCTACAGATGGGGGGATCCTCACAAACAGAGCACTGTGTTGTCAGTTATTAAAACATGCAGACTAGCCATTACCACATACAACCTGTTAAATTGGCAGTACTCTGAATGAAGCATAGCTACACTTACATGCTGTAGTCATGTCTGGCACATCACCCTCCTGTCTTTAGGCTACTCTCCACAGTGTATGTTGTTTGAGGAATATCCAGATTTCATCTGTGATGCTGTTTACCAAACATCAGATCCAGGTTCCACTCACAGCGACTGTCATGGGCAAACACCAACATGATGTTCCTAGATATTGTACTGTGTTTCCATGCAGTTGGCTATGGGAATGTCACCACAGCTGTTCCATATGCAATCAGCTAGAGGAGGACTGCAATAGGTGCAGAGGCCATCACCTGATCATGACCATCACTTACAAAACACAAGCTGCTGCTGAGCAGATGTACATCTCCTCATCCACCAGAGAGTGTGTGGGAGGGACAGACAGAGGCAAAGTACATCAGAGAAGGGTTGACAGACTAAAACCTAAGTATCTTCTGTCACACACCTACCAGTACAGGGATTCAACCCCCTGACTGACTAGCCAGTACTATTACAAGTGCATGCAGTTACTCTGTGTGCCACATAGCTGCCATGTTGGTGTGCTGTAAGAGCATATATGTGTGCTGGTGAGCGACATCTGCAACAGAGATATAGTAGACATACATTAGGTGTAGTACACATGGCTGTCCACATGAACAGATGTCATTGTCAACACAGCCACACCCTCTAAGTGACTCAGACACATTGGGGCACTTTGGCAGGCTCAAAAATATATTTCCTAACTACTTAGTTTGCTACACTACAGTAATGCACAGGTATTACAGGCACCACAGGGATTATTCTGAGGTTCTATGGGCTAGGGCATATGAACATGTCTGACATCAGTCAGTATGCCAGTGTGGGTTATACTGGGTGTGACTGTGGTTGGGAACATCATACTCCACATGCAAACACAAGGTGCCTGTACTGACATGCATATGTGCATTGCTTCATGGGTGTACTGTGGATGGCTGTGCAAGATGCCTGTACAAGGCTGGGTGAGGGATAATCATTGACATCAGGCCACCTGACAATGGTCTGCAGTGTGGTTCAGGGGTGTAGTGTCTGCAATGTCCCACGCAGATGGGTATTGTTTTAACCGTCCTGTCATCCTGGCTACTATTGTGTGTGGCCATTGTTTTGCAATGCATGCCATGTCTGTGTTTGATAGTCCTTGACATGGACATTGCCTGGGATGTGCGCGTCCCACATTAATGTACAGTGGCATGTTTAAGTGTACCTGGTTTGCCTGGCACATGTTATGTACAGAGACTGTTATCATCAGATGTACCAATCCTGGCCTGGTGTGGCAGGACCTGCTAATAAACAGCAGGTTGCCCCTACACCTACATTGATAGCATAATACAGGTATTCCCTGGTGTCAGTGGCATCTGTCCATACAGGGCATGTGTGTATGGCATTGTATGTCCTTTGTGGATCACATTTGATGGCACCACATATGTTGTAGGCATCCAGTGGGGAACATAGTGAAGGCACATTGTCCACAATTATGTGCCTATTGTACTGGTGGACAGGGTGCCATGCCCTCTGCATCCTACTGCAATCACACCATGCTTACTATCTGTCAACAATGTGCAGGGTACTAGCAACATAGCAGGATTTTTCTAGGCAAGTGTGCTTGTGTATGACACATGGGTTCAGACTGTATTCTGGGTAATAGTAGGGTTGCTTACTTTGTTCACCAGACCTTTTGCCAGATGTAGGGGTATGGCTTGCCAACCCAGTCTCTTGGCTGATTGAAATCTGTAATCTTCATGAGGTGGACAGTGTGACATATAATATGGCCACCATATAGGAAAACTACAAAGCCCCCTCCTCAACATGTCCAGTGGTCAGACACTCACAGCCACCTCCGAACAGTGTATGACTGACAAACAGACACAAACACCTGCCATGTCTCGGAATAGAGCGCCTACCTAACTAGTTTATCACACTACAGCATTTTGTAGTTATAGCACGTGCTACGGAGATTACTGGGCTACCCCATCCCCAAAGGTGTATTTCACAAGGAATGACATCAGCAGGTTTACCAAAGTAGGGCATTTCAAAATTCCTGCATGTGAGTAGCCTAAAATGCATTGCTCACAAAACAGACAGTGAGACACACACAAAACATCCACGACTGACATGTGTGGGTATAGAACCCATGACCAAGATCTATATCACACTACTGCATGGAGATGTTATAGGACACACCATGGAGATTACTAGGTAACTTGTTCCCCAAAGGTGTATTTGACAAGGAATGACATTAGCAGGATTATCAAAGTTGGGCATTGTAAATGTCCTGCGAGTGAGTAGGCTATAATGCATTGCTCCCTACACAGACATTGAAACACATGCAAAACATTCATAACTGCCATGGTTGTGGATGGAATCCTAACACAGTTCTAAATCACACTCCAGTAGTACGAAGTTACCTGTTGCGCTACAGAGATTTCTGGGTTACAGTATTCCCAGAGGTGTATTTCTAGGTGGGTAACATCAGCAGCCTTGCCAAAGTTGAGTATATGAATTGTAAGGAGTGTGAGTACTTTAAAAAGCATTGTTCCCTTCTCAGGCAGACACACACACACACACACACAGTTTGCAAGTCTGGGATTAGAACACCTACCAAACTAATGTATCACACTACAACATTACACAGTGACAGAACATGCTACAGAGATTACTGGGTTACAGTAGTCCCAGAGGTGTAGTTCTAAGTGGGTGACATCAGCAGGATTGCCAAAGTAGGGCCAATGAATCATAGTGAGTGTGACTAACCAAACATGCAGCACTCTCTACACAGGCATAGGAACAGACACCAAAGAATTCACAACTCCCATGTGTGAGACTAGAACCCATACCAGAGTTCTATATCACACTATAGTATTACACTGTTATAGCATGCACCACAGAGATTGCATAAGTACTCTTTTCCCCAAAGGTGTACTCCCCAGTGATCGACATCAGCAGAATTGCCAATGTAGGGCATTTGAATTGTATTGTGTGACTAACCTAATTTCCACAATTAGTCTGTATGCATTAATGACTGTCCTGGCCTGACAAAAATACCCCACCTTTGCAGGTCATAAACCCAGGACACTGTACATTATAGTCACAGTAACTAACCACTAAGCCATCACAGCAGTACATGAAACTGAGGTTTCACCACAGTAATCCCAGTACAGGCTAATCAAAGTGAACATGTGAAAGGAATGTATATACAGTTGTCTATAAATAACCTCCCCAAAGCCAGCTTCATGCTGCACAAGGCAGAAGTGACAATGTTTGTCACACCCATGGAGACAGGAGCTGACAGTTCTACAGATGAATCCTGTACTAAGGTACGGTATGAGCACATCCACTTGTGCATAATTCCTGACATCCCACATGGAACCACAATGCTCACCTCCCAAATAAGCAAGCCAGTCTGGTGGTCTCTTGCCATTAACAGAGTATACAACAGAAGGTAGACACTGTTGATGCAAAAAGGATACTCCAAGGATGCAAACAACTCCCTTACCAGCCACAGTAAGATGTTGAGATCCCCCATGGAATCATCCAAAGCTGGTTATGTAACTAAAATCACCACAGATTCCACAGACAACCACACACCATTCTATAGTTATGTCCTGAATCTAACAGGCAATGCTGAGACATGCTCTGAGCTATGACAGAATGGCATTTCTCCCACGGATTGTGCCAATATCCTGGCGGATTGGTTTAGTGCCACAGTCACCCCCTCTCACCCCCAAAAGGGCCAATGGCAATATGAACAGAGTTCCATTGGCCAGTAATCATGGCCACACAGGCAGAAACCGCACTATCCACAGCTAAGAATACATCATCCATGGGACCAGACTGTCATGTGTAATCATAACCTCGCATCAGGCCTGGTGCCCACTGAGTGGCACACAGCTACAGTTATCCCACTCCATAAGGGGAGATCCACCTTGGATCCTGGAACTACTGTCACATCAGTGTGATGAGGCTGATCTGCATGGCCATGGAATGCATTGTCAAGGAAGTATGGAACACAGACATTGGCAACCTTCAAACACTGGACCCCACACAGATTGGGCTCATGGAGGTCCAGTCTTGACTGTTGAAATAGATTGTCTGCTTTAACTCAGTCTGCATAGTTGTTGATGAGGGTAAGGCAGTCCACAATGCCTATGTGGACCTCACCAAGCCCTTCAATCCCACACACCAGTCTGGAAACATAGATTAACACACTAATCCAGCCATACATTCCAATGCCACTCGATGGCTTGCCACATGGCTTACTGACAGAACCCAAACTGTAGGTGTAACTGTCTTCAAATCCATCCTCAGACAAGTGACAGGTGGAGTACCTCAGGGTTTAGTCCTGGGACCACTGTTGTTTGAATTCTACATCTCTGTAGTACAGGCCAACCGTACAGGACTCTGGCTAACAAAGGTAACAGATGACTGCAAAATGTGAGTCATTATGAGCCTGGCTCTACTGCATGATATGTTATGGATACCAGCCTGACATCATACAGGTGGGATGGGGCACTGTTAACATCTTGTGGCCTTGTTTTGTGATGTCCTGGTTATGGGATCAGCAACAGTTCATAGTGTATTGCAGGTCAGATATGTTTTGCTGTGGGGGCAATAGCTATTCATGCATGACGTATGTCGTTTGTGCCTGTCAGCCCAATTCATGGTACATGTGGACATATATGTTTCTGCTATGTTCCCACCTTATCTACATATGTATGTTCATATATACCTATATAGATATAAATATCTGCTTACACATATGTGGATACATATATCTATATATATACCTATATCTATATATATCTCTCCCTCTCTCTCTCTCTATATATATATATATATATATATATATATATATATATATATACACACACATACATTTGTAGCTGTGTAGACATTAATATATTTTCATGCATACATACATCTGCATGTTAGACTACATACTCTGTACTGTTGAATGACTGGGCAGGATGATATGTTTGTGAATACAGTAGGGGGTTAGGCATATCAGAGGTGGCTTAGAGGTAAATCGCTTTGGTTATGGTGTGCATGGTCCTGGGTTCAAGCCTAGCAGAGGTTGTTTATTTTGTTGCTAGGCAGAACAAGGGTTGATGGATACAGAGAGATTAAGGCACTGTAAAGCAGCTGTAAGCATGTTGGCAGGCATGGTATGTCCATTGTGAGTCACATGTGAAGGCACCATAGGTGGTGCAGGTGTCCATTGGGGAACATGGTGGAGGTGCACTGTGAGCATGTATGTGCATATTGGACAGATGGCCAGGGTGACATGCCCTCTGTAGCCCACTGCTATCACTGCATAGTTACTATCAGTGGCCAATATGCAGTGTACTTCCCACATATTGTCTGTTGCCTAGGCATGTGTGTGCGTATGACACATGGGTTGAGTGTGTGCTCTGGGTAATACTGGGGTTGCTAACTGTGATTTGCTGGCCTTGATGTCACATGTATAGGTATGGCTTTGCACCCCAGCCTCACAGCTAACGTACATCTGTTATCCCTGTATGGTTGACATTGTGATATAGAGTACGGCCAACATAAAATATATGCAAAACCCCCGCCACATTGCCCACAGGTGTCACACACTTACAACCACCACTACAGAGGATACAAGTCACACACACACACTTACACACCTGTCATATCTGGTATTTGAACCCCTAACTAATTAGTTTATTACACTACAGCAGTAAGCACTTATAGTTCACGCCACAGATATTACTAAAGTATGTCTTCCCCAAAGGTGTATGTCACAATGTATGACATCAGCAGGATTACCAAAGAAAGGCATTTCAAGTGTACTGCAAGTTTGACATGTCTTTTAACCATGTGTACCCGCTGCTTACTGTTGCAAAAGCACATTTACAACTACCTTATTCTGTCCTACATGACATTACTAACAACCTTTGCAGGTCTTGAACCCTGGACCATGCACACCATAGTCACTGAACTTACCAATAAGCCATCTGGGTTGTATACATATTTCATGGTTTTTAGAATACACATTTTACTACAGGTATTCCACAGTACTGAAAACAAACGGGACAGTCACTTTGTGTACATATGTACAGTACCCTTGATTGTACTCTATGAAACAACATAGACATATGTACAACTGTTATAAATAAATGCTAAATAGATATATGCACTTATGGGATGTGTACACACACACACACACACACACACACATATATATATATATATATATATATATATATATATATATATATATGTGCACATACACAGACACAGCTATAGCCATATATATATGTATATATATATATATATATATATATATATATATATATATATATATATATATAAACATGTCTGAGCACCCTTTGTGACACAGAAGAGTTCCAAAGGAAATCTTGTGTACACAAAACAGTGGCAACTGTTGTATTATAACATTTAAATCTTAATTAGTTCACCAGAGAAGAGATGGTTGTTGTGTATGTGGAGTTTGGGGTGGGAATGATGGGTAAGGAAATATACCCCAGGAATTGTGGAGTTTGGGTGGGGGAATGATGGGTATGGAAATACGCCCTGGTGACCATGTCTGTGTCACTGCTTGAACAGGAAAATAATATACCCAACAGTAGTCATTCTTGACTGTCTATTCTTTTCTATTCCTAACTATGTAATAATTTGTAGACTCCACTCACCACAGATGATTACCATGGTGTGTAGCATGTTAAAAGACATAACACATGTGTATGCCTGGCTACAGGGTAATCATACACATACTTGCCTGTATTGTGCTTACAAGTCTCGCCTATGTGAAGGTAACTAGTAGAGTGGTATGCAGTTGGGGTATGTGCCACAGAACCCATACAATTACACTTAATCTAATTCTGCTTCTGAGCTGGGTGACATCACAGGACTGATTACTTGCAGTGGGTAGGGGTGAAAAGGGTGGTTTAGCAGATGACAAGGATAAAGGCCAGTGCAAAAGGCAGTTTCTCTTTGGAAAGCAGTAAAACCCACTGTCATGACAGGATGCAGACACAAATACACACATACACACACTCAGGAATTTGCTCACACACACACACACACACACACACACACACACACACACACACACACACACACACTTGCCAGTGGTGGGCTCAGAACTCCTGCCTATCTACAGATCACTATTACAGTACTACATAGTTACGAGACACGCCACAGACATTACACATTTCAAGGCTGTCAGAATGCCCCTGTAAGATTGAGGACATCAACAGGGATGCTGACAGTTAAGATGTACATAGCATAGTGTGTTTAAAGTAGGAGTCCATTACAATCTGTATGCACAAACAAGACACATCATCTGCAGGTAAGACATAGGTAAGCCTGAGAGGTATAGTTGTAGCACAACAAGCTCTGAACTGGAGTATGCCCATCTGTGGAATGGACAACTACTATCACTATACAGGGTTACAGTGGTCATGTTCATATATTTAGAATCACAGGACTTGTTTGCATGCATTGACTCCAATTATGCAAAGTGACAGTGGGAATACTCATACACTTAGTAGCACAGGGCCATTTGGAATGCACTCTGACACCAACTACACGAGGTTATACTGGGCATGCTCTTACACTTAGAAACAAAGGGCTTGTTTGGATGCACTGACTCAAATTACACAAGATGGCAGTGGATACGCTCATACACTTAGTAGCACAAGGCTGTTTGGGATGCACTCTGATTCTAACCACATAATGCCACAGTGAGCATGCTCATACAATTAGACATCCAGAACATGTAATGGACTCCTATTGTAAACATACAGGTTAACAGCTATGTACATCTTAACTGTCAGTATATATGCACAGCATACAGGTTTACTAACAGATACCTGTATGTGGTCCATAAATGATATATCTGTGTCTGTGCTGTGTGATACGCATGCATACATGTACATGAAGTACTGCCATATATATGTGAAGTATACACAATCATGCATGTGTGGAAGTGACAGACAATTGGTTAACTGGGACACACAGGTGGATGCAAAGTACAGCATGTGTAACACACATTGCTGCCCTGAAAGACATACATTGATATCAGGTTGTGGACAGTGGCATTATATTTGGAACAGTGTCATGTACAAGCATAATATGTGAGCCCCATTGTCTAATGGTACTGAGGTGCAGGTGTCAAGATGACCTCATCCGGCTGTGTTCGTAGTTGTCATTATTAGCAGGACACTCCACTAAGTATATCTGACATTGGTCATCTACACAATGTATGCTGCTGCATGTCACCTTAGATGTAGCATTTGATACCAAGCACAATACTGCCACTCACAGTGATGTCATGTTATGAGTAGCAACTGCTTGACCAAAACAACGAGCCAATGTCCTGCTGTAATTATGAGGTTGTCCAGTGTCTGTCATTCCGGGATGACATGACTGAAAGACGACAAGCCTTTGTCACAGATCACATGCATCCATGATTCAAGGGAGTGTGTATAATACTTAGGTCACATTTACTCATATAGTGCCATTCCAAGGCAAATGTCCTACACACAGAAGTAACACCCTGACACCTACAAGACAATTGCATTGGATGCTTATGCTAACCAGTGCTAGATGTATGGTTTTCGTAATCCATTTGCTCAATGTAGAACCTACAATGGGGAATACTGACATCTGTGCAGTGAAGAACACCTGGCTGAAGCCTCTGTGGTACACAATAGCACTACCACCATATAACTCAGATCCAGACATGTGGGCCATAACACTGGTATGGACCATTCCAGGTGGTGGTGTCCACATATTCATAAAGGCTACTCACAAGTAAAGACCACTACTCCAACATAATTAATCACAGATGAGTCAGGTACAGGTGACAATGGCAAAAGCTGCATTCTAGGTTGTATCCTTATGTACATCCACCAGCATGTCCTCAGACTACCAACACACATCTATAAATATGCTAAGAAATATTATGGTACAACAACAAATAACCTTCGACTGGTGGACTGTACCTAGCCCTGCATCAACTGTACAAAGTACCCATGTACTGACATAGTTGCATAATGTGTTATGCAATGCAATAATACCACTGTTTGTAACCAGGTCAGTTGCACACATACCAGGGTCCCTCGGATGTAGTTAGCAGTAACACAGTTGACTGTTGTACACCAGTAAACAACACCCTCATGGTTGGATATGAGCTAGATGTACCTGGCCTGGATATGTACATCCCACACTCATACAACATACATTAAAATACCATAGCTGTTGTTGTTCTTTGTACATACAGGTGGCTACATTCATTACACACACGCACATGGAAGATAGGTCCATGGTTGCTGATTGCTAACAGTACATATGGTTTGACATCTATGCTGACAGGTAATATTCCATCTCTATTGGTCACCCATGACTCCCATCATATCATACAACAATCCATGTGGCATGTATGTCATTAGACATGTCCACCAAATGCAATGCCTACAAACAAACTCAAATAACAGGATCGTAAGACCTACACACATGGCCTGTATTGACAGACTCAGGGAAATACAGCCATGCTCGGTATGTTCCTGAGTAGTTACAGGTGATATGTCCATGACTTGTACAGCCATGTGTGTCCCACAGCTCCTACATATACCCCATGTCAACAATTGCAAGCCATGCATGCTGTGTGCTGTCTGGACATTAACCTTATTAGCCAGAACATGCTGGGGTGAGATGTTTATAAGCCACAGACCTCGCACATGCTTGAAGAAGTTTAATGCCTAGCTCAAACAGCGCACATTGCTGGCACTCTTCCAGTAATCATGAGGTGTGTGTGGCAAATATGATGCATGTGTGTGGCAAATATGATGTGCTCACTGTTGATCTTTACAGTGCCCTGGCTTCACAGTGGAACTGTCAACTAACAGTTTGTGGGATGATGACATGGAATATTGCTGTGTGTGCTGGTCTTGCTGATATGTGCTGTTGGCATAAATGTACATTTAGCTCCTCAGTGAAGGTGGTTGTGTGTCCTACCAGTACATGAATACAACATCCATTATGGTGTAATGTAATGGTGTGGAATGTATCCTCTTGACCTGCTAGTCCATTTACTGATGGAGACTGCATATGTGTACATGTATTGATGTGTGTTCAGATTCCATGCGTGTGCAGTGTCTGATGTTTGTAGGTGACTGTTGTCTTAGTACATCATTAAGTTGCAATGCAGCCTCAACATTGCCAAGTGTATATGGTGATATGCTCAAAGTATAGTAAGCTGTACTTTAGTTATGGAAAGATGTTTGGACATAACTACTAAGTGGCGGGGCTACTTTGCAGATCAATAATTACTGAGAACAGCTCACAGGGGTGTTACAACCATTCCTACAATAACCTGTGTAACTGTTAAGCTATGGTTTTGTTAATTGAAGGGGAAGACATTCAAAGTAGAATGCAGTAAGGGTGACACTAAAGGCAAACCTCTTCACACCTGTAACAGTAACACCTCCCCTGTGCATATATTGTGCATATATCAGCACAGTTGGATAAGGAAAGAGTCAGTGTACATGTGATAGTGCTGTAACTCTGTAATACCTATCATGAGATAGGCAGATGTTTGATTCACAGTACTGACATGTGTGGGTGTGTGTGTATGTGTGTGTGTGTGTGTGTGTGTGTGTGTGTGTGTGTGTGGGTGTGTGTGTATGTGTGTGTGTGTGTGTGTGTCCATTATATGTCATGTATGGTGGGGAAAACATCCCAAATGTTTTTCACTCTCCTTTAGACTGTTGTAGACTTCTGTACAGAGTGAAGTGTAGAAAGCAAGACATAGGCAGGGGTTTGAATCTCACACATGTCAAGTGTCTCTATGTGTGTGACATAGGTGTATATCTTTGCAAATGCCACAGTGTGTGTGTGTGTGTGTGTGTGTGTGTGTGTGTGTGTGTGTGTCTGTGTGTGTGTATGGCTGTCTGGTCCCTGGAGTGAGGCTGTATTTTACCATAGTGAAATGATAAGACCCCCTCTCCCCATACAGTCAATGCAATCTAGTATCCCTGTTAATGTTACCAATCTTAGAAGGGCATTCTAACCGCCTACAAATGTTTAAGCCCTGGGGTGAGGCTTGTTGTTCCATAGCCTACTGATGACCCCCCCCCCCACATACACTCACCGCAATCTAGTATTCCTGTTGATGTCCTCGATCTTAGGCCATTCTGACTACTTGTACATGTGTAATCTCTGTGATGCGTCTTGTAATTGCGTAGTACTATAATGATGATTTGCACATAGGCAGGTGTTCTCATCCCAACACTGGCAACTGTGTGTGTGTGTGTGTGTGTGTGTGTGTGTGTGTGTGTGTGTGTGTGTGTGTGTGTGTGTGTGTGTGTGTGTGTGTGTGTGTGTGTGTGAATCCCTGAGAGTGTGGGTGCGTTACTGTGTCTGTGAATCCCTGAGTGTGTGGGTGTGTATGCGTGTTTGCATCCTGTCATGAGAGTGGGTATTACTGATTCCCAATGAGAAACCATATTTTCCACTGGCTTTTACCCTTGTCATCTGTTAAACCACTCTTTTACCTCCTCTCCGCTCCAGGTAACTATACCTGTGATGTCACCCACTATGGATGTGATGGCTCTGGCCGCCATAGCGTACTACACAGCTGTCATGCTCTTGGATCATTAGATCAGTAAACATGCTTGAAACTTGGGAGATTATAAATGTGATGTGGAAGCTACAAAGTGCATGCAGGTATTGTCATACAGACCTGTGAGTAGTCTACATTTACATATGGGACACTAACTGTAAACACTGACATCCCCCGGCACATGCAATTACACCTGAAAGAGGAAGGCAGAACATCAAGATCAACATGCAGTTACTGTTGTTAGACATGATACATACTGTCAGAAGTACAAAATGCGTTCTAAAACTGTAGTACATGGTATGTCTGCTGCCTGTCAACACTACTCAGCAATGGTGATCTACAATTGCCTTCCTAGTATGTTCACCCTGTGCATCAGACCATATGAGCATGTCCCTGTACCAATGGTGTGGATGACAGGGATGCGGCACAGGCATCATCATATGCACAGGGTGATAATGTTTGCCAGAGGCCTAGGCTGCACCATTGGATGACATCATGTATGTGGTTTAGGGCCTTTTATCTCATTAGGCATGTGTGGATGTTATGCGTGTGTGTGTTGAGGTGGCCTACATTTGTTCTGGTGTGTGTGTGTGTATGTATGCACACAGGTCTGGCATGTGGCTGGCCTACACAGGGGTATTATTGACAGCTGCAGACTGTACAAGGCAGGTTTTAGAATTCACGGTGTCCGGCCATGGCCACATGACCTGTGCCTGCATGGGGTTGCATGGCCACTACCAGGCAGAGGTCCAGATTGGGTACTGTCTGATGACATATGTCCACTGGAACCATGTCCCTGTTGGGACCGTCCAGGACCATGTGCATGTGGCCTGCTGTGTCCTGGTGTGGACAGCACAGCACCAGCTGCACTGCTGCTGTTACCACTACTGTGGGAGTGGGCATGTGAAATAGTATGTTCACGTAGACCTTCAACAGGTGATTTAGCTGGCCTACGTCCACGTGCCTGATGCCTCACCCCCACCAGATGTTCTAGCACAGACATTCCACGTTTGAGGATTGACATGCCATGGTCAAGGACTCCCACCATGTCAACCAATCGTCTATCCAAAACATCTGCAAAATGATGGTGAGCATTTGCCATTGCCTGAATAATGTCAATTAAAGAATGAACAGCAGCCCTCTGAAGCCTCAGACCTTCTCTGTTGTGCCACTCAACATTTGCCTGTGCCTCCATTACAGCCTGAAACATGCTTCTGGTGACACCAGCTGATGTGCTATGTCTTGCAGGGACATGTTGACCAGAAGACCTTCTACAAGCAGCCCTGGGCACATGCATGTGTGGGACATCACCAGTCAGTTGGTTGGGATCATGGTGTGCAGGCACACCTTCCATAGTCTCCACACATTCCTGTTCCATGCTACCACCCACCAACTGTCCTTCCACTATGGCCACTGGTGATGGGGTATGTGTAGGCATAAGAACTGCGTGCGGGGATGAGGGGGATACAGGTGAAATGGCAACCAATGGCACAGATTCAGCCCCTGACAACCCTGCCTGTGCCTCAATCATACTTTCATCATCACTGCTAGAGTCTGTGGGGACACTAACATCAGGTAGACTGCAGTAGGTCAATGCACCTACATCTAAACCTGTGAGGGGCAGACAAGAACTGTACATTACAAGTTATACATCACAGTACAGACACACAGAGACAGACAGACACAGACAGACACATGATATGGCACCCAATGGCATGCGACATGCATGTGATATGGCAGAGGCATTCAGCTTAGACAATTATAGTGGTAGTTATCATGCATCCCTGAGTTGCACACAACAGCATGCATGTGTTATAGCAGAAGGCATGCACCTTACACAGTTATAGTAGTAGTTAGAATACATCCCTGTGTTGCACCATTTGTGTTAGTAGGTTATTCCCAAAACCTGCAACACAATGCATGCACTATGCACCGTTGCACCGCACTGCCATGTTTTGTGCAACATACCCCACATTTTAGCAGACCATCGCTGAGCTGTGTACATCTGCCACTGATGCTTTGTGTTGGCCACTGCCCCTATGTGTGAGGAGGACATGAGCAGAAGGGTATGTTGAGTGAATACTATGTTTGCCTGAGCCCTAGCTTGCATAGCTCCCCCAGAGTAGTGCATATCTGTTCAACATTATTCTGCTTACCCCTGAGCTGAGTCTACAGACAATGTGCATGCGGCTGTACACACATGTTTGACATGGCTGTCCCTACTTTGCAATGGTGCCACAGACCAGCACAGGTTAATAGTACACCAACCTGATGTGTGGCATATGACCTTGCCAATCACATGTAGTATGACATGTCTTCTGCTGAAGTGTTGAATGACATGCATACATGTTTAACCCAATGGTGTCCTTTCAAATATACAGTGAGATAATGATGTCCCAATGCAGGGACATGTTATACTAACATGGACCTTCAGCTGACGCAATGTTGTCAGTCTGCCCTACAGATATACAGTGACATACTGCACATTGAGCTGATGTGCATAGCCATTGCAGGGATTCATGTGGCTTCACTATTGCTATACAGTGTGAGTTACAGACACAATTCATAGCCATGACTGCATTCAGATACAATACATATCTAATGTGGAATGTGACCCATGTCACTGAGGTGTATACACACTAAACCCTAATGTGGAATGTGTGACACAGGTCACTGAAGGGTACACAGATGACACCCCTGCACATCTGCAACCATATTGCTGATGCCTGGCAACTATGCCCAGACATGGCTAACTTAGCAGTACTCCATGTCCCACATGCCATCTGTGTACCTCACACACATGAGAAGCAACCATAACAGTGATGTCTGACACCAGTAAGGTGAATGTACTGTATCTGTGGCCTGATGTGGTTGTATGTGTATGTTTTGCAACACATGTATGTATTTGGATACTGTATAGGTGAAAGCTTTCATGTTGTGACACACTCAAGATGTTCAAGACATGTTATGTTGTGGTTTGATGTCATGCCTACACAAGCTGTACACAGGCCTGTATGATGTTTAGTGTGTTACATCTGCAATATCACCATTACACAAAGGCCATAGTTGTCTTGTGTCGAGCCAATGTACAACAGGATGTACACTCATGTACATCCCTTCTACTGTGTGTGTTGCTTCATGTCTCTGGCCATCCTCCATGGCCATGTGTAAACATGTTTTGTCCAATGGTTGTGATGGGCATCTATTTCATATGTCAGTGTTGTCCCATATGACATACACCTGTAGATGTCTTATGCTCCACTGAGGACAGCGTTATGCAGACAAAGGGTGGTATGTTTGGGATGTGAAATATCATGTTTTGCAGGATAGTTAACCAGTGTTGCAGTCAGCCCACAAAATGTCATGGACATGTCAGATAGTACATGACATTGTGTGGCATTCATAGCAAAGGTATAATCCACAAGGGTGAATCCTGTGGGCTGATCATACTCCAGCTCCAAAACATTTAGAGTGTGTGCACATGTATGCTCTCTATATAGTACTGTTTGTATTCCCCACATGTGTAATACATGTCCCTACAGTGAACCACACCTCCACCATTGTATTTAATCCATAAGAACTTATCAAATCCACCTTTTAGACCATTAATTGGCGGACGGAGGTCGATTACATATCCCTGTGCAAAGGTCGTAGATAGCATTCTGAAAAAATACCTTGTTAGTGAAACCCAGGTTTGTAAAGATTCCTGGACATTTCTGTACAACATCAATGAGTTACACTTTGATGTTCACAACAACTTTTTGACTATTGGTGTGAAAGAGTTATACACATCAATTCCCCACCTGGAAGGTTTGGAATGGGTTAGCTTATTTTTACATGACAAAAGGGCTAATAGCCAAGAGATACATTTTGTTGAAATCCTACTGGACATTATTTTAACTAACAACTATTTTTCTTTCCAAAACGACTTATATTTACAAAAACAGGGGGTTGCCATGGGCTCCCCCTGTGGTGCTAGTTTTGCTAACACAGTAATGTCTTATTGGGAGAAAAATTATGTTTTCAACAATACCATCTTCATGTCTAGTGTTAAATTTTACACTCGATTTTTAGACAATATTTTTATTTTGTTTAGAGGTAATTTAGATCAAGCTAACTCTTTACTTGAACATTTGAATAACTCTACTAGCTTTCTTAAATTTACTTCCAACTTCCAGACTTCATCTATAGAATATCTTGACATTCGTTTAATTAAAGACGTAATCAACAATAAATACATTTCAAAAATACATAGAAAGGACACTTATTGTAATGCATTCTTACACTATACAAGTTCACATCCTCTAGCACAAAAAAGGTCCATTGTCAAGGGCCAACTAATCAGAGCAGCTAGGATTGTGTCCAATAATTGTGACTTCTTAGATGAATGTCACCTTCTTGCAGGAATATTTAAACAGAGGGGTTATCCTAATTCATTAACAGAAATACTAATACATGAAGTATATCAGAAAAGACTTAAAGGTATTATTAAACCCATTCTCAGCAAATATGAAAGCTTTGACCTTTGTGAAAACAGTATCCACAGTCCTAACAGTCACACACTTAACCTTGATACAATATCCAACACATCCCCAGCCAATAGATTTGAGTGTAGTTTTATAACTCAATTCACTGCTGACTCTACACTAGTCAAAATTATATTGTATAAGAACTGGGGACTTTTTAGACTAGATAGGACATTAATGGAAATTTTTGAACAGTTTCCAAAAATAGTTTTTAGAAAAGGTAGGAATTTAAAAACATTATTGGAATCTACGAGTGATAGAAGACCTTTTAACCTCATAGGCATGTCTACCTGTGGAACTTGTAGTATGTGTAAACATATTTCCACAGGTAGAGTGATTAGTATCAACAAAGCAAAATACCAACTTAAAAACAATGTAAACTGTAACTCAAAAATGGTAGTTTATGTCGCTCTGTGCTCCTCATGCAACGTTTTTTACATTGGAAAAACAGAGCGAAAATTTAAAGAGCGAATATATGAACACATATATGCCATCAACACAGGTAAAAATGAGAATGCCCTTGCCAGACATCTTATGAAATATCCAGGACATAAATTTATGTTTACAGTAATTGATTCTATCCAACCTAGTATTAGAGGAGGCCCTTACAGCCTACTATTAGACAACAGAGAGCTTTCATGGCAAATTAGAACAAATGCGTTCGTATTACCTGGTCTAAACGACCATTGCAACATAACTTGCTTGTTGAAATTAAAAAGTTTAGACAGAAGATAAACTAAATAATTATCAAATATATATTTTTATTTATATTTTTTCATTATTTGATATACATTGTAGTTTTATGTGGTTGAACAAAAGAAGGTGTGTATTGCTACATTTTAATATATACAAGCATTAGTTATATATTTCTTATCATATGTTATTTTTATTTTTGGTTACAACTTAACAATATTCTTTAAATAAGTGGTGTATCTATTTTTTAGATCATGACATAATGACAGAAATTTTATTTTAAGAATATAAAAGTTTATTTATTTAACAAAACATGGAAAACTTTTGTAATATCAATGTACCGGTTTCAAATGGTCATGTGACCGGTTTCTACTATTTAAAGAGTGTTTCGTGGATGTGTATTGTCTGAGGAAGTTGCTTTATGAAAGCGACGAAAAGCATTTTACTCAATTAAATTGGTATCTGCTTCATTCAACTCACTAGTACTACGTTTATTCAGTTCTGTTTAGTTTCTCAATTCTTTGAAGTTGGTTGTTTTCTTTAGTTATCCGTTTGGTTTTTAGTTTGTCTTACATATATAGTCATACACAGCCTTAATGGACATGACCTGTGACCCTGCAGATTTGTATATAACACAATCCCAGCTAGCCTCCAAAGGTCCTCACCACTAAAACAGGTAGATATCGTAGAAGAACACCAGTATGAAGACCACCACGATAATGCAGCAAAAACTTCTTTATTTAGGTACAAAAAGAGATGAGCGCTTTCACGTACGGACTGTACGCTTCTTCAGATCTATTTAATTGTATCAGAACTAGTTCCTTATATAGCACAGATAGATAATAGATTGCATCAATTATCCACTTAATGTAGTAATTACAGAATTAATTGCAAAAAGCTGTTATATCTATTAAAGTGTCAGTGCAGTTTCTGAAGAGTTGTAAAAGCTATCTCAATCTATAGACAAACAAATTAAAAAACAAGCATAAAAATCTTCCTGTCCACATCGCATAAAAGCCTCAGCACTTAGATAAATTATGTGAAATAAAATGATATAAGAAACATAAAAAAGTACAGAGACATTATATATGTGTATCTAGAATTGCCCTTATATATAAAAAGTTGGAAATGTCGATGTGTAGAAGGTACTTTTTAAACTATATCTATATATAAACCTGGATGTAGCCCTATATCTGAAGCTGGGATAAATGAGACTGTCAAAATTGGCTTAGCACTTTTATCTATTTTGACAAAACAAATAAAGTTATGCATGTTTAACTAAACTGGAGGCTAAAATATATAAATAAGTATGTTTATTCCTTTTAAAAAGTATTAAAGTATAAAAATATAAAAATATATATATCATAGAATTTCTAAAAAATGTGCCTATATGAAATATACAAATGAAAACTATATTAAAAATAGAGGCAATATATATGTATTATAATTTTTATTATAATTTTTATAATATTTATAATATTTATGTATAGTTATAGTCTAAAAAAAAATCTACATAGGCAATAATATTAGAATAAATAGTATAAATAAATAATAAATCAAAATAGATCTATGTAATACAAACATAGAATATTAATTTCATAGTTAGTGGCATTTATTATAACATAGAACGGGTTTAATAAATTCATATATCTTAACAAAAATGTATTAAGAATGAATATTAAAAGTATATATATCTGATGTTTATTTATGTGTCTAGATATGGGAATCATAATTAATGTATTATATTATTTATATTATTTATATATAAAAGTAGTAGTTAAGCCTCAAGAATAATACAAAGTATGGAAGTAAATGTGACAATAAAACATAGATCAATCACTAAAGATTTATTATTTTATTTTAAACTTCTCTTTTTAAGTGCCGATCTGACACTAATATACTGATTCAGACCTGGGCTATAGTGTGCTTTAAACCTAAGAATCCATTGTAGTTCTATGCTTTCTAATTCATTAAATATGTCCGGTTTCTACTATTTAAAGAGTGTTTCGTGGATGTGTATTGTCTGAGGAAGTTGCTTTATGAAAGCGACGAAAAGCATTTTACTCAATTAAATTAGTATCTGCTTCATTCAACTCACTAGTACTACATTTATTCAGTTCTGTTTAGTTTCTCGATTCTTTGAAGTCGGTTGTTTTCTTTAGTTATCCGTTTGGTTTTTAGTTTGTCTTACATATATAGTCATACACAGCCTTAATGGACATGACCTGTGACCCTGCAGATTTGATCACAGAAATGTTTACATATATGTGTTTTGCCATATACATCTACATGGCACTGTACAGCAGTATAGCATCCTGCCATGTATTACCTGTGTTGCATATGTGAAGCATATGTTTGGTTTTTAGTTTGTCTTACATATATAGTCATACACAGCCTTAATGGACATGACCTGTGACCCTGCAGATTTGATCACAGAAATGTTTACATATATGTGTTTTGCCATATACATCTACATGGCACTGTACAGCAGTATAGCATCCTGCCATGTATTACCTGTGTTTCATATGTGAAGCACATGGGACAATGGCTAGCTTGATGGTATTTGCAGGGTTGGATATCAGCTATAACATGTATGGTCATAGTGAACTAGTAGGCTATATGCCCTGGGACATTTATGAGCCTAGGCTGAAAGGTTACATAGCTGTAGCCAACAGACAGGTAACTTTCAGTGGCCATTTCAGGCAGTGCCACAGAACTGATCCACAGGGTTACTGATATATTTGCCATGCAGTCATCACACCATGTCTCAAAGAGGGGCAATGTGCAGCTTTGCTGGACAGGGATGCATAGTATGGCAGGAGTATGTAAAGTGTATGGGACAGGGCTCTGTCAGGCATGTTATGATCCTTGTACTAGAAAGGTGGATGTCCATGAAGTATGTGTTTATTTGAAATCAGGATGTGTAAGTGTAGCATGTCCAACATCTCTGGGTTGCACAGGGCTTTATTCAGGGTAGGCATCATGCTACATAGTGGAGCTAGGGTTTGGGAAGGCCGGTTTAGGCCATCTGAACATGGCCAATTACCCTTAAAGGAAATATGTGCTCTATTATGGGTCACTTGAGTGTTGAGTATGGCTGAACAATGATCTCTATATTCATGGATGGCACCCTGTCATGATTAGGGGTGCCACTTACATCTACCTGACTGCTGTGGTGAAGTGACTATCAAAGGAAAGACTACTGTCCAGCTGCATCCGATACAAACACAGTTTCCATTATGTTGACTGCTGCCTAGGTGGTAGTTCATGGGTACAGGGATCTTAACATAGGGGATGACAATGCAATACTTAGCTGTGAGATTGTAGTCATACGTCACACACCACACGTCTGACCCACAAAGGCCCTTCTGTATGTTGCCCGCACCACTCATTGAGTCGACTATTGCTCCTAGTTCATAGTCATTTGCACACTTCAGTAGGCAGATGCCTTTTGTGTTAGTCTGTGTGGTATAGATAACAAAGAGGGGGAGTACCAGGAATGAACCCTGTATTACTGTAGCTGGCACTGGTTTGATGTGTGTACATTAGTCAGACACCTTCTGTAGTGTTGGTTCTGCAAGCGGTCCAGTTGCCAACCAATCCTGTGACATAGGAATATATACCTAGTTTACTGATTGTAGCTGGAACACAGTATGGGTGATGGTGTCCTAAGACCTGGCAAGGTCAAGATATGCTGTGTGAATCAACCTTACTGTCATCTACATCTGTACTGATTACATCAAATAAGTTGATCCAGGTTCATGGCCTTACAGACCAGACTCAGCAGGGTAGTAGTGCACTATTCCCCATTATCAGTGGTGACTCCCCCTTTGTGGGGTGTGATAACTGTTGCTGTCCACCGTTCAGTGTGTACACAGCCTGACATGAAGTTATGATTGAATATGATGTGTATGTGGAGAGCAAATTGTTCTGACATTTGTGTAAAATACACCCTGGGATGTTGACAGGTCCCATGCAAGCTGTATGTGTGGCTTTAGAGAGTGCAGCTTGTACCTGCATGGTTGTTATTACAGGGACTCTGTAGTGTACATGAATATATAAATATGTGTACCTGTTTGGGGGGGTGAGAGTGGGTTTAGGTTATCCAAGACCCTATCTGGATGAACAAGTGCTATTTCTGTGGGTGCAGTACTTCTCATGCCATAGTGCTGTGAAGCACGGCAGGTCTTGTTTTCATGACACAGCTATAGAATGCTCTGTGGTTGGCCTCATAATATGTGGCTGATTAGTTCCACAGTAGCTTTGTGTGGTTGTATATGGTGTATCTGCATCTTACTGAGGCTGACCAGAGATCACCTCCACTCATATGTGTTCACACTCTTGCAACAGTTTCTACCTCCTGTTGTACAGTTTAAGGCAAGGTACCATCAGTTTGCCTTCCTGTTTGTGTTTGGTTGAATCTTGGTTCTGTTTCAATAGCACAATCACTGCACTTATGTGAGTGCTTAAAGTGCATTTGTGTAGGTTCATCATTTTCACATGCATTGTCCATCTGCATGGGTGCCATGACAGTCACCACTTTGCTCTTAAGAAGCATAACATTGACTTTGGAGACTGACTATGTGTAGCATACTGTTAGCCCTGTTTGTGTGACTATGGTGATCCAGGTCATTGGGATTAATGAAATCCAACATGCATTGAGCACAGGTGTTGGTACATGAGGAGTATTCATAGTTCATAATGGGATAGTTGAGAGTAGCCATTATTATGTTTTTTTCTGTCTCAAACCTAATATTCCCCATTACAGCACAATATGACAGTTGGGAATTCTGAGGCATGGTGGGTGATCTGTCGCAAGGTGCAATTTGGATTCCACTTTGGCACAAAGGCAGTTGCTCAGCATAATGCATCTGAAGTTATGCAAGTGCAACTAGCATGGGGGTGTACATATCCTTCAGGAATATGGACACAACTGTGGCCTGTGTGTTCCAATAAAGGATAATGGCTAAGAGGTGAGGTATGTGTTATAACATGGTCATGCAGGGGTGCTCTCTGGAGCATTGAACCACATCTCAGTCACTGCACAGATATGTTCACCATGTTAAGGACTGACGTAAATGAATCCATATTGAGTTTCTGAAATGTATCGAGTAGCAAGACCCACAGCTTATTGCTTGGCTGTCCCTGTTACAGTAGTGGACTTTCACTTGAACCTTGCATGATGAAGGCACTATAGGGGAAGCATGAGCCATAGCTAGTATCCAGATTCCCAGGGGTGACAGATGCAGGTCCTGTCTGGCAAAGCATTATGGTCTGTCAACCATGTTATCCCAGGCCGAGAGATACTGGATACCCTTTGAATTACACCAGTACATTAGACAATTGTAGAATACAATCCTTTTGTCCATGTACTGCAGTATCATTTTGGCCAGTGGCAGAATGCTACCCAGGCTTTGGGACATACCTGCATGGGCCACAAGTCCTGACAGTTCCTACATGTGTGTTTCCAGGCAGTCCAGGCTACTGCATCACAGGTCCTGCACAACAACATGGAATATGCCAGAGCCATGTGTATTGTTCAAATGGTGGTCTGAGTGTATGGGTATGTGGCTAATCATGGTAGACATGCAGCTGACAGTATGTTTGCCCTCGTATAGCTTGGTGTGTAACATAGTGCTAGAGTCTGCATTCACACATGAGTACTGTTGGGCATGCTTCTGGCCATGTGTTCTGAGGAGTGGCACAATCTTGCAAACTATGTCATACAATTTGTATACTTTGTTATCTGTCTATTCCAGCTTGGGAGGTCTCTTGCTTGGCCAGATATTTAGAAGCCTCTGTGAATGTGTGTGATTTCTGGTGGTATGTGTGGGTGTCCTTACTGTGTTCTGGTAAGGGTATGTGTTGAGTGTGGTGATGAGATGCATGTGTTAACCTACACCTCATTACTGTCCAGTCCAGTCATGGCTGTAGACTGGACTGCCTTCCAGCTTACCTCTGTAGCTGCATCCCAGACAATGTGTGGGGTGTGGTGTTAGGTGGGTTTGGCAGTGTACATGGCATAGAGATTACATTCCCCCAGGATGGCCACATACACAAAGCTGACATTAGTAAGTACCAGTAGCTGACAAGTGGACATGCCTGTATGAGCATTCAGTACTACAAGTACCAAGTACTGTATTTAGTTTACTTATTGCTTATGAAGATGTTTTAGATGGTGATGCTCACAAGTAAATATTTATGTTATGGACGTGACAACTCTGGCTATTACAGAAACATAGAAGCTAACTTTGGCGCAATCCTCATCTGAGGAGCACATCACATCCTGATAGTTGATCACAGATGATGCAAGTGTCAACAGGTCTGTAACCTTTTCTGGGTATATACTCACATATCCACCAGAACCATGAGCTCTGTTGGGCACGGTCACTCACTCACCAAACAGAGTCAAGTATCAATAGACTCTGCTGCCACTATCAACATGATCAGGATATAATCAGATAGTGTAAGCCATCACCTATGAAGCAGCTATTACACATGGGCAGCTGTCTCCTACATCTTACTCTCCTACTGCAAATGTTACACTGGAGTTAAAGATGATATGCAACTTGTTTTATTACCAGTACTGTGCACAACCTTACATACAGTATTTGCAAGTGGCTGTTAGGTTGGCAATGAGAGGTTAGGCTACACAAACCTGGTAGTTCAACCAGTGTGTCTCTACTCTCAATATCTACTCTATGTAGGTGTGCACACAGACATTTGGCCCAGCCCTGTAACAAGAGTCACTACTCATTTGCAGAACATGTACACATGCACAGCTGTTATTGCTTGCAAACAATACTAGAGAGGTGGATATTACATGTCTTATGTGCATAGATAGTTACCTAACTCTTCCAATTTTCTTTGCTATCATGCTGCTAAACTGTCTGATGAATACAATTCATAAGTATCCTGTTACTGAGTATTGTAATTGCCAATAGACATAACTAATGTTTGCATAACATAACACAAATGCTATGTAAAATGGAATACAGATCCCCCTAGAATACTGTACACTACACAGTTATTGGCACAATATCCCACAATGCAAATCATATTTGCAATGTAAGCCCACCTTTGACATGCTCATCTCAATAATACACCCATACATATGTCTACTGTTACAATATATACTATCCCCTGTTATAGCACATACTTGTTGGACCAACCCTGACACTGACAGTGGCTGGAAAAGAAGTGGTGAATTCCAAGCCCATATATATCATCCCTTGTGGTGTATGAAGAGTTTGATTTGTGACCTACAGCAGTACACACATAGCATACTACAGGCATTACTACTGCTCAACAATACATCACTACAAGTTAGCTATTTCCACTATATGCATTGATTACACTGTAATTATTACAGAACAGGTACTACATAAACAGACATACTACATGTTATACATACCTTCTTAGTGATTGGAGGTGTTATTGACTGGCATTTTAATCTTTTCGGTTTGTGTTTCAATCTTCTCTTGGGTATTTTCTACTGTTCTGCAGGTATATACATATGGTTTGAATGTGTGACAAGCCATCCTTTTAAAGTTAGAGATCAGTAATATGTGCTATCCTGATCACCAATTGGTGTTCCAAAGTAGTTAATTACATGCACATCAGCTGTGCAGCTACTCCATTAGCCAATACCATGGCAACAGTGGAGTATAATTGAGTACTCCACTTGGGTGTTGTCCCATTGCCTTACTTGTGAGGAAGACAGCCTCGAAGTGTTTTCTGAAATCTATTGCAGCAGCTGTATGGAGTCAAACACAAATATATTGTGTGTAATGTCTAGAAGATTTGGTCTAAATGTGAGTACTGCAGTTATATTTCTGAACATTGCTACTTGTGCAGGGTTTGTCTGTACCTAGTACTTCTGCATATGTTTCGGTCTGGCCAGGATCTTTGACCAGCTCAAGACTGTATGGCTATGCATATAATGTTACGGGGTTTACAGTGTGCTCACCAGACAGCTTTAGTTTGGTGTAAATGTGTGTCATACTGTGCTGATAATCAGTAATTGGTAACACTTCCTGATATAATTACTTTTCAACCCTCTGAAATGGGATTTGTTCAGACAAACCCTGTCACATCAGCAGCTGTTTCATTGTATAACAGCAACAATTTCACATAGGGCCATGTTAGTGTGGCTCTGTCCAGGTATGTCAAGATTTCAGCAGATGTCATACAGTGGGAGAATAATTGGTTATGGTATGACAGTATGTATTGTTGTAATTAGTTTGGGTGTGGGGGAGATGTTGCTGGGTGTACATAGCAGATGCAGGTGTGTAGGAACTGCTTTTATACAAATTCTATATGTGTGTGGGGGTTCTTTCCCTATGTGAACACTTATCCCTTAGTGGACTAATATTATGGTGATTGCAGGCTGATGCATTAAGGCACTGTTAAATGCTTCCTGTATAGCATGCAGGTAATGTTAGTCCTTGAATCCTTTTTGCAATACATCGGAATGTAATAGAGTTTTGCTAAATGAAAGATGTCTGTGTATTTCTGTCGTGGATATTTGAAGTCATTGTAGTTGTGTTGGTGACTAACCCTATTTGGCTCATGTCCATAGAACATATTTGTAATAGTATATTCGCATATACTCTTCCTATGTTATGTTCATATTGTTTAGGAGTGGCAGAATGTGTGATTACTATGGTCCATGTTATTCTCGGATTTGAACACTTCAGATGCTATATACACACATGCATGTATGCATGTATGTATATATATATATATATATATATATATATATATATATATATGTATATATATATATATATATATATATATATATATATATATATATATCTATATGTATATAGATATAGATATATAATATATATTATTGGATACGTTTATATGTACCTCCATAGATGTTTAGATGATCTATATATCTACATATATGTATATTTCTATATATATATATCTATCTCTCTCTTTCTCTCTCTCTCTCTCTCTCTCTCTCTATATATATATATATATATATATATATATATATATATGTGTGTGTGTACATCTGTATATATAATATAACTATACATATATATATATAAATATATATATATAGAGAGAGAGAGAGAGAGCATACACCTTTCATTGGGTACATGGCAGTTTGTCCTATTTCCACACAATCCTCCCTTTTGTGTTTTAACCTGTCGGAATACACAACTGGCATAGGTACATCTCAGGTAGCTTAGTGGTAGGTTATTCTGAGGATGGTGTACATGTTTGTGGGTTCTAATCCTGGAAGTGGTTATTATTTTACCTCTCAGAGCAGGCAGTGTGATTAATGCACATTTAAGGAGTTGTAAGCAAGTTTGCCCGTGAGCGGTGTTGAGTTTGAAGTTTGCCCGTGATCTGTGCAACGGTAAGCAAAGGTTACACCTGTGAGGTGCTTATCCATTTAACTGTGTTTAAGCACTGCTTACCGTCGCGCAAACCCACGCAAAACCGCTTACAACTGCTTAAAAGTGCCTTAATCAACTTACATCCAACAGCCCTTATTTTGGCTCTCAAAATAAATTAACAGCCCTTGCACCCAGGACCACGAACATCACAGTCATTGACTTTACCACTAAGGCATCTGAGATATGTACAAATGTTATGGTTTTTAGAATATACATTTTACTATGGGCATTCCTCACTACTGAAACCAAATGTGACAGTCAGTTGGTGTACATATGTATGATACATGTTAATGTTCATATGTTTGTAGAATTAAGTGTTACAATGTGGCCTGACAGCTTGTATTAGGGATAAGAATGGTTCTTGTTTTGTGTCCTTTTTTTATTGTCTCCATACACCATACTCCATGTATACACCTCCAGTTCACTTATTGAACATCCAACCCAGGCTCTCTTTGATGCATAATTTCATTACCCATCATTCTTCCCCCACCCCAAACTCCACATGCACAACAACCATCCCCTCTATGGTGAATTAAGTTAATATTAATAGTTATAATACCAGAGCTGCATGTGCTTTTTGTACACTTCAATTGCTTTGGAGTGCTTCTGTGTCAGGAAGTGTGATGTTTATATTTATGGCTATAGATGTAACTGTTTATATATATATATATATATATATATATATATATATATATATGTTTGTGTGTGCACACATCACTGAAATGCATATATATATATATATATATATATATATATATATATATATATATATTTATTAATATTTAGAATTCATTTTTAACAGTTATACATATGTAGACTTGTATATGTTGACTACAGTACATATGTACACAAAGTGACTGTCCTATTTGTGGTCAGAACTGTGGAATGCCTATAGTAAAAGGTGTAGTCTAAAAACCATGAAACATGCATACAGCTCAAATGGCTTAGTGGTAAGTCCCATGACTATGGTGTGAATGGTCCAAGGTTCAAGACCTGCAATGCTTTAAAATGTGTTTTACTCCAGAATAAGGCTCATTTAAGCTGTTGTAAGCATGTTTAAAAGTGTTTGTGTGACATTAAAACAGCAGTTAAACACAGTTAAACGAAATGTAAAAATGTATAATCTGTGCGCACAAACACGGTCGCATCTGCTAACTACTTAGGATATATATATATATTTCAGTGTAGTAACATCTCATTATGTGCTTACATAACATTACAATCTCTGTTGACTTTACTCTCTGGCACACATGGGTTTATATGGGTGTTTCAAATGTTTATTATACTGAAGATTACTACCTAAATATTCAAGCTGTGGTTAAGGTATACTTTTTAACATGAAAAACATCTCTGACTTTATTGGGATTTGAACCACGAATGCACAGTTACTATGCGAAGGCTGTAACCATTACACTACTGACATTAACATTGCTTCTGTCTATTTCCTATTTAGATGATTTCTCTGTGTAAGCTAGGCTAAGCAAAGGGCAGAGGCACCCAAAACCACTGAGCTTTACTTACTCTTGAAATGAAAACATATCAAATGAAATGAGAGACTATAAATTAAATTCCTAACTACATTAGGCATAGCCCCTCACTGACACACTTCAAGAGAAACCTTGATGTGTGAATGGGTAACAGAATATACACCCCTGGGATCATGTGTCCCAGAACCATACAGCCAGGGGGAGGGGGAGCTCCTCCAGTTTTATAGCTGCAAGACCTGTTGTGGAAATTGAATAGTGTTGGATTTTCACATTAACATGCCCTTTTTAGATCACTAAGTGCCCCTATCACCCTCCATTACCCCAGTCTTCAACAGCTTCCGGCAACTCTGCCTGGAATCACTTCATTGGCTATGCCTGACAGAGGCTCAGTTATTTCATCAATGGTGCAGAGAAAGCCAACACACTGTAGCTATGCTTCTAAATGCCCTTGGGCAGATAGCCTACTACCTATCTGTGAAGCTCTAAAGTGCAGGCCATCACAGAAATAATATGTGAATAAACAGAGCTTTTAGATCAGAATATACAGTGGGAAATCACCATGTAGTCAGAAAACAGTTAAGCACAGCATGAAAATACAGAACACTGATACTTAATCATGCCAGAAGCCTATCTTGGAAGCTAGAAGACTTGTATCAGTTTAAGACTTTCTATTGCTTACCGGTAGGTTACCTACAGGAAAGATGAGAAACAAGCACAGACGGGAAACATGCATGCAACAATACCATACCGGCTTGCATGTGTCAGCCTTAGGCTTTCAAATACTGGCCAAGGCTCTTGGCGCCCCCATGATGCCTTTTTTTAGGCAAGACTCAACGGTGAATCCCTCCTCCATAAACAGCACAATAGAAAAATCAATGAGGGTTATGCTACTCAACGCAGGAGTTGTAATCACAAAATGCACGCACTCACAGCACTGCTCAGTATGGACAATGTCAACATCTGTGGAGTTTTAAGGCTTCTGAGAGCACACAAGTGCTACCAGACTACAACCCATACCACACATTTTGGCTACAGAACATGTACTGACACAGACATGGAGGTGGTGTTTCCATATTCATCAGGGATACCTACACCTCTAGGTTAGTGGGACAGCATGATACTTCTGAGATCATCCATGTGCAGCTAACATCAGCCACAACTGCAATGGAAACTGTGGCCTGCTACAGATCACCCTCCATGACCCAGGACCACCACTCTACCTACCTGGAGACAGTGGAAAACATGACAGCCCTCCCAAACACCCTGGTATTGGTCAATTTCAATTACCCTACCATTAACTGGAAAACTTACTCGAATACTCACTTCCAGGCCCAGCACTTCCTGAGATTTATCACCTCAAATGCCCTGTATCAGATGGTAAACTCCCCATCCAGAGGTGGAAACATGGGTGGCAGGTGCACCATAGCAAAGGTAAACCAGTCACTGGTTAGATCTGACCATGAACTATTCACTAATGATTTCCACATCCAACCATCTCGCTCATGCAAGGAAACCACAGTAAAAACCTTTCCTACAGATAACTTCACACTACTAAAGACAGAGGTGGGAGGTTTCACAGCCCCCATGCTAAGGGAAAACACTGATCAAGATAAAGAAAGATTTACAAATGCACTCTGTAAGCACCTACAAGGATGTATGGATCACGCCATCACTGGTAAACCAAGACTCGCTCCTTCAAGACAAGGACACCAGTCTAGTGGACCCTTGCAATAAACAGGCTATAGAACAGAAGTAGGACAGTAGTCCAGAAAAACAGCAAATCCCAAGAAGGACAGACATCCAAGACCAGTATTAGAAAGAAACTTAGGTCCCTCATAAAATCATCCAAGGCTAACTTCAACTGGAAAATAGGCAAGGATTCAAAAGATAACCACAAAGCCTTCTTTGGCTATGTCAAGAATCTAACTGGTAGCACACAGATCTGCGCTGTGCTGCTGCAATATAGCACAAAATATACTGAACCTACTGACATCACCAACATCCTTGCAGATACATTCACTGCAAACTTCACCCCCTAAAGAGCCCACAACAATACCCGAAAAGTACAGTATCCCAGACATCAGTGACACACAGGTGGAAATAGCCCTTTCAAATGGCAAAACACAGCATCAGTGGAGGCAGATGGTGTCCCAGACTACGTCTTGCAAACACTACAAGCCAAACTAACCCCCCCCACCTAATTAAGCTTTTCATCCTAATCCTCTACACAGGCTACATGCCATACAGTGGCACATAGCAATGGTTATTCTACTCTACCAAGGTAGAAACACAACTGACCATGGTAACTACCACTCCATAAGCCTGACTAGCCTGGTCTGCAAAGCTGTGGAGCGCATCACCATGGCACTCATTAACAAGGACATTGGTAACCTCCAAGCACTTAACCCAACCCAGGTCAGCTTGGTTGAGTGCAGATCATGCCTACTGAACATGTTTGACATTTTACAGACAATCTCCAAGGCATTAGATGATGGGAGAGGTGTTTCACACATACTACCTGGACCTCGCCAAGGCTTTTGACACCATTCCCCACTCGGGTATTATTGATAAACTCACTAGTCTGTACATAAACCCATACATCACAGGATGGGTTGCCAAAAGGCTTACACAGAGAACCCACATGGTAAGACTAGCAGCCTCCAGGTCCGACTTTTAACCAGTCACAACTGGTGTCCCACAGGACTCAGTCCCGGGACCCCTACTGTTTGGCATATACATCTCAGAGGTACAGGCAAACACAGGTGGACTACGGCAGACCATGTTTGGCAATGACTGAAAACTGGGAGCTATAATTGACATTCCAGCTGACACAGACATCCTTCAAAGGGCCTCACAGAGACCAGCACAGGGTGTCAAAGTCATGGCCTCAAGCTAAGTGCCACAAACTGCATGGTCATTCCATTTGGGAAAAAATAAACACCCACATATTAACACATAAGTGGCAGCCACCTTAATACAGATGAGGTAATAGGCGGATCTGGGGACTAAGGTAGATAGTGATCTCTCCTTTGACAATCATATCTCCAAAGTAGTTAGGACACATCCTTCTATGTGGGCCATGTGATTACTAAAGGGTTCGCATCTAGACATACTGAGGTTATAGTGCCCCTTTACTCGTCACTCATCAGTCCCATCATAGAGTATAATAACCCATTTGGGATGTACCTTGAAAGACACTTCCAACAGCTGGAAGGACCACTAACGTACCTCGCCAAGAGGATTACTGGTCTCAAACATATGTCCTATGCAGCCAGACTGAATAAACTCCTGCTTTACTCAGTGGCATCCCATTTACTCAGATATGATCTATGCTGGCCTACAAAGCCATGTTTAACTCAGGCTTAATGGATATGCTCCACCTGTGGGAATCCATGTCACAGTGGGCCACACACTGTAGTGAACTAAACCTTGCCACAACAATAGCTAGAACATGCTGGAGGGACAGATTCCTGTCACAGAAACTCCCCATGCTTTGGAACAACATCCCTAATTACATTATACAGAGCCCCTCACTAACACTCTTCAAGAGAAACCTTGAAGAGTAGATAGGGAACAGTAGATACACCCCAGGGATCCCACCATTGGCTCTGCTCCACAGAGGGGCAGTTAATTAATCAATGGGGTGGCAAAAGCTGACACATTTTGGCTAGGCCTATGAATGCCCTAGGGCAGTTTGCCAAGTACATAACTATAAACCTATGAACCTATACATACAGTATCAGCACATGCTAATAGCTTAATTTACTGTGCAGGTGTTGACTTACCTCATGCCAATTGCAGGTGTGTGCAATAGCTAAGGGCTGCCAATGTTGGATGCACATAGTAGACTGCCTATACATGACAATTTACAGGTAGTCTTGTGTGTGCCATCCATTTTTACTGTGTCTGCAGGTGGAGAAAGGTGTCAGTCCCTAGGTGCCTACAGTTTCAGTGTGTGTGCTATAAGTTCCCTCCTTGCCAAGACATGGGCATACTGGGCACGCCTCTGTTTGCCTACTGGGGCTGGCTCAGGGTGTTCGTGGTCTGAGTACCTCTGTGCCTGTGGGGCCTTTGGCAATGTTGGTGGGCTGTGAGGGCCTTCACCATTCTATCCCTGCTGCAGCTGTTTTGGCAGGATCATATTGTGTAGCATGGCACATACTATGAAGATGTGGGCACATGTGCCTGAAGAGTACTGCAGGGCTCCACCAGATATGTCCAAGCAACGGAACTGTGATTTAAGCATCCTAAACACATGCTCTATGATGATTCTGGTTTGTGCATGTGCCTCATTATGGTGTTCTTGCATGGGTGTGTGTGCATTTCTGATGGGAGTCATCATTCACGGTTCCAGTGCATAGCCTGCATCCCCCACCAGGTGGCCATATGGGATGTCCCCCCTGGCAAATACCTGATACAGCTGTGAGGCATGCCAGATGTAGGAGTCGTGATAGCTTCCAGGGCTGCCAGCACACACATCCATGATAATGCCCTGGGCATTGTGCACGACTTGGCAGTTGATGGAGGGGTATTCCTTGTGGTTTATGTAGTGCCTACCCTGCTCACTGGGTTTTGACTTGATGTGTATGTGCGTGCAGTCTATTGCACCCAGTACCTCCAGGTATTCTGCCACATGGTGGAAGAGCTGCATATTGCTGACCAACTCCTCCTCCATTTGGGGTAAGTATATGTGCTCATTGGCATGTGGTAACATGGTATCCAGGAACTGGTGAAGTACCCTGGATGCTGAGGCCTGTGAGATCCCCATGATATCCACAGTTTGCCTTTGAAAGGTACCTGTGGCTAATATTCTCAGGCTTACTCATACCTTTGTATCCACTGGGATGGGTTCCCCTCTGTTTTTTCTGTCTCTGAGGCGTGGCCGGCACAGCTCCACAAGTTGCTGTAGGGTTTCCCTGTCCAACCTGTAACACTCTACTATCTCCAGATCATGTAGCCCCTGGTAGGTTACCCTGGGTCTGAGCACTCTTTTCCTCCTATGGTGCCTGAGGTAGTTGTCAGCATCATCCTTCACACTACCTTCAGTCTCCAACACATGCTGGTGGATCAAAGCTATGGCAGCCCCTAACATGTACATACTAAAAGTTCCCCATATGTATACACTAATGATGCAGAGTGTATGGGAATACACAAGTGTGTGTGAGGTGCTTTCATACTTTATACTATTGTGCTATGGATGCTGCTGATGTCATTGGCTATGTATGAGCAATTCCAGCTGCAGGGTATCTTAATTATGGGTTTTACAGTAAGTACTACAAGTGTGGGGCCTGTAGTATTGAGTTATGCTTGCCTGCCTTGATTAATCTGTTGCCCTATAATTCACTTTTAAACCTGGATCCCCTCACATTGTCAGGCACGCATCCACCTGCCAGCTTTCTTGTTTTGTACTTTCCCTACCCAGTCATGTGTTGCAAAATGTGTTTTGTAGCTGATATAATGCAATTCTGCTTTGTTCTGCTGTGACATTTAACTGTTTTCTTTTGCAGTACAGCCCCTCCCCTTTTCTGTTCTGCAGGTAGCTGCTTGCAGCCTTGTTAGCTGTTGTCAATGACCCACTGTAGGTTTCTAGGTGTTAATTAGTCATTTGTACTCCAATTTCCCTGCTGCTGCATTTCCTTATTTTTTCCTAAATCCTTCCTGTTTCAGCTCCAGTGCGTGCCGCACAAACATGTTGACCGAGTTTAAATGCATTTTAATCTCCATTCACATACATACTTGGTTACCTTGTGTGCTCTCAGCTAAACAAAGCTAAAAGCCAGTTCAAAACACCCCTTTCCTGCAGCTTTGCTTAGCTATGGGTAAACCAGGTTAGCACTGCTCCAATGTGCTTACAGCATAGGTGAAACACCCCTCTCTTGATGTCATCTTTATCTCCTGGGCACACCTCGGTGTTATAACACTACGCTGTGAGGTGCATCCTTACACCGGCGGAGAATCTGTGATTCACTATAACTCCTCTCATTTGCATGAGATTACCTACTAATTCCTAGATACTGTGCATAACACTGACACAGCCCCTTAGCAACCCTTGCACCATGGTGTGGTGTAACATGCCTGCCATTGACTATTATGGGGAAATCATGACGTGTTACATTGCAGTTTTATTCTATATTTTTATATTTTCCTTGTGATCCCGTTTGCGCGCCGCTGCCCTACGTTTAATCTTCTCAATAGTGCGAAAAAAAAATTAAATGTTATTTTTATATTTTGTACATGTTTTTTAATGCCAATGGCTATATATTTAGCCACTGGTATATATTAACAATATAATACATGTGTTTGGCCAGCTGTCATGGCTCTGGTTTTAAGTTTGCAAAAATGTAAACCGTTTTTTACGGTTTACATTTCTGCATGCTTACACAATGCCTGCACCACTTCCTGGATCGCTAAATACCTTTATTTGCATGTTACACTGCTGCAAATGGGGTAATTAGCATACAGGTGCTGGGAGCTGTGCTGGCGTAGTGTATGCAGGTAGTGCACGTGGAAACAGCTCGTACCTTGATCGCTTGCCGACCATATTTGGTGTTGGAACATCAATGCTACGCCTGCACCTGGCGCAAGCTTCATGAATCCTGGAGAAGGTCTTAGCAGAGAACATAGAAAGTTCATTGACATGGGATCTCATTGGGCATACAGATAAGAAATCATAACTTGATTTGATGATGTAGAGAGGAAAGTGATATAATAAAGTCTTTGTATTTGTGATGGTATGAGAAAACTTGAATGACAGGAATACAGCTATGAAAAGTAAAAATCAATTATGTAATTAGAAAAATGTTTCAGCTGTAGAAAGCAAGGTCATTGGAACAAGGAATCAATACCTACTCATTAAAAATAGTGACCTCATGAGGGAACAAGGACCTAGTGCCATTTTCTATAAAGTCCTCCATATCAAAGCAGTAGGTCATCTCTTCAATAACTAACTTGCTGACATATCTGGTGAAAATATAGACATTTTGTAAATCTGAAAACATACTGGTTAACAGTCAGCAGTACCAAGTTTTGATACACAATGGGGCATCAGCATCAGTTACTGAGCTACCCACTCAAATTCTAAAATCGTTACCTAGAGTGATATAGGTGGACCTGCAATCACACACCAGAGTGAACTTCAAGTTTTAGAAGTAAAACAGATATTTATAAAACTAGCTGTGTGGCATGGGGGGGGGGTGGCTAAAGCCCTGAC